>NW_015505364.1:752975-830588 GCF_001515645.1 Sinocyclocheilus grahami
TTGTCCTTTCCATTCTTCAAGTTACTCTGACGCAAACTGGTTCTAACTACCACATTTTGCTATAAGTTTGATTGCATCATATAATAGTTGCTGTTAATAGTGTTCATCGTCTGTTTGATTACGCCTTTAATTGCTTTTGCCATACATTTCTGCCATAAATATATTAACTGACAGTCACCACTGATAAGCTATCATTAATATTGTAGAAACTTAATTTGCTGTAACGTTGCTTTGCAACGATTTGTATCGTGAAAAGCGTTATACAAATAAACTTGAATTGAATTGAATAAACTTATTTTTGCATGTTTCCTCCTGTGATTTGTAAACTAATACATTTTGATGTTTACATCACATAACCAGCTCAATATATGGCTTTTCTAATGTAGTAAACTTGCTGGGTAGCTCACCTGGTACAGCACTACAGAGCACTTGAGGAACACAAGTCACAATAAAAGAGCTTAAAGACTTGTAGAAGCAACCTGAAGTGGCAAAGTTGCCTCAGAATTTATTTATTTATTGTATCTCATGTTTGCTTTTGTCAACACTATCAATTAGGCTTGTGGAGATTTAAGTGTAGGTGGAACCATTATTTTAAAATGCAATAGAGAATTAAACTTTTAGCATCACTCACCGAACATTTCATTTAGAGAACATGTACAACAAACAATTTAATAATATGTTGCCGTTTATCTGTTTCGAGAAAGCTCCTTTAGCATCACTAATATAAAAGAAGCAATGTTAAATGTGCAAAAACATTTGTTAAGGTTTCTTTTTTTACATGTTTTGTTCAAATGAGCCTGTGTTGCAAAATAGACTTTCAAACTTGACATGCTGTCTGAGAGAGAGGATGTTTTAAAAGTGTGTTTGCCTCAGTTCACTCAATGAGACATACCGTAGCAATATACCATGTTCTCATGCTACATTGCTGCCTCTTGAATAAGGTAGCTTGTTATTGGAAAAGCTGAGCTACTGTCACGCTAATGAAAATGTAGTTAAGGTAGTAGTGCTGCTTCTTTTTTGTTAGCTATGCATCAACACTGTAGCTTAGTTTGATTTGCTAATTAGTAGCTCTACTGCAAGTGTCTTGATAATATTTCAGCTACAGTATTCATTTAGCAGAATTTGTATCGTGCAAAACTGGATCGATGGAAACTTTTGATCTTAGAACTACTAGAAAATTCCAAGTTTCCATTTCCACTAAGGGATTGCGAGGCATTACCATGCAACTGCTACAGTCTTAACAAAGCATCCTGTGCTTTTACTCTCAACACAGCTTGAACTAGCTGATGTTTTTCATGTCTGATTAAAAGACATATTTAAATATAGTTAAGATCTATAAAAATGTTTTACTATTAAAATACAGTATGTCATTTTTAGCTCAGATATCGGTTAGATGAACAGATACATTGAAATGTTATTAGATATGAAATGAATGCCAGATTAGGTCAAATTCTACTCTCACATTTCTAGAAAGATCCCCATATTAAAGTCATTTTGGGGGTATGAATATTTCATCCACTCACACAGTGTTGAAATGCAATATTGAAGCGCACTGGAATCCCATGTTCTGATTTAGGAAGCTATGTAAAGTAGTTTCTCACTGAGCTTTTTCCAGGATCCAATTATCAGTGGAAAGATGGGTGGCCAAAGAGCATGGCAAAGGGAAGGGGAACTTCTACGATGCAGACAGTAAAAAAAAAAAAAAAAAAAAAAGTGTATTTCGAGGCTTTGCATCAGCCAATGGGTTTCCCTGTTTAAAGTCTCGGTCAAAACCTCTGCATTCAGCAATTAATGCAAATTAATTTATATTCAAATTCCAATTAGCTAGTGACTCAATGAGTCATTGTGGGAAGAGGTGAGACCATAAACTTTGACTATACAATAAAAGCGAAGCAAACGGTACAATTTGCTATGAGGAAGCAGCCTTATTTGATTTCTCTAAAGCAATTTTAAGCCTGTGATCAGACTCTCTCAAGGGAGTTCAGACCACATCAGTGTCCTCCCAGCTGTACAGAAAAACACAAGTAGCACAAGTTGAACTGACCAGAGGAAACAAGGGACAAACTGACCGATGAAAATGCCAACGCTTTGGAAAGGGCAACAACCGCTAACAGTGACAGTCTCCAATCTGTTGTTTTCCCCTTGCGATTCCATATGGAAATTACATTACGCCCACATCCTCCTGCAGGCCACGACGTGCAACAGTTGTTAGAGCAAATATTTAAAGGGGTCATATGATGCTTTTTTAAAGATCATTATTTTGTGTATTTGGTGTAACAGAATATGTTGACATGCTTTAATGTTCAAAAAACACATTATTTTTCAAATACGGTACATTATTGTAGGTCCTCTATGCCCCGTTTCTCTCAAACGCTTCGTTTTCTACAAAGTCCCTCCTTCCGACAAGTGCAGTCTGCTCTGATTGGCCAGCTGACCCAGTGCATTGTGATTGGCCGAACACCGCAAGCACTCGTCGGGAATTTAACACCCCTTACCATAATCGCTAGCTTCATCTTTAAAAATAAATGTAAAGACAGAGCCCGAAAGGGGATTTCAAAATGTATATTATTGCTGATATAAAACAAAGAGATCTACAAAATCTGGAGAACGCTATCCGTTAGCATCCTCTTTTATTCTCAATGACACTTAGAATCACTTGTAAATACCATGTGTCTAATTACTCTAGAGCTGCAGGAAAATTATTACTGACTGGCTGATGGCACCACAAAAGCATTCACTGTCCCACAACCTTCATTAATGACTATCTATGATGTAAAATAGTTACGGCAATGGGAGCTAATGAGGCCGTGCTAACCAGCCAAACCTTGACCCCCAGATATAAACGGCATGAGTCCTAGCAAAAGAATAGCTTTGAAAATATTTCATGAACAGCTTTTACACAATCATTTGTATGCATATCCATAATATCACAGATTGAGTTTCATGAGAGAATGCTGTAATCTCAAATGATACCCAAAATCATTTATACTGTACAATGATAACACAAAATGTTAAATTTTTTGCCTCTGGCCACTATAATTGCAACATACAGTTATAATAAAATCCCCAGTGTAATCTCAAAGCCCATTTTGATAAACACACTGAGTTTTTTCAAAATGCTTATTTCTTTAAGCTTGAGCGTCTATGCCGAGCTTCATGTGAAGAGCGATATCCGATAACAAGAAAAGCAATTTCCCTGTCAGATGACATGAATGTGAGCAGAATGGGGAAACTCGCTAAATGAGAGCTGAGTTGATGGTGGCAAACTGCACAGCGGACTGGCTGTGTGACAGACTGACAGTCCACTGCAAAGCAGATCAAACAATCTACAAAACAGCCAATTTCGCTTCAAGAGACAAGCAATAGGTCATTACGTCCCCGTTTGCCCATTTTCAACCCCTCTCTCCTAACACTTCCTCTTCCATTAGATTGGTCCACCCAGCTCTTAAATTACCCTTATAATAGCACCGGTTTGGTGGCACAAGCCAATTATCAGACTATAACACTATGGGAAAAAAGGTTTATAGACCTGAACTCTGTAGGGACGTTATATTTTTCCTTTTTACCAGCACAGTTACTTGGAGACATTTTTAGCTTGGGTGAAAAAGTGTGGTGTTGTAAAATCTCTGAGTAGCTAAAATATTCAATATGGACACAAATTAATATTGCAAGTGTATTTAGGTCATTACGCTTCATTGACCATATGGCGTTGCTTACGCCACGTCGTCCGAGCGCTTCACAAGCAATGCTTTTCATAAGTGAATTACATAAACACAGCAGCGCTTAGCCACAACACAACTGTTTGTCGGTTGCCAGCCAAGACAAACCTCTAAAGACACTGAATTTCCACACAGATCAAAGGTCATAAAAGTTAAAGAAGAACAGATATGAAGGAACATGCATTGAGTTATGAAGGAAACCAATGGGAAATCAATATTAGATCAAAACTAGCCAGACAAAGCTCTAATGGCCTGACTGTGTGGTCACACGGCATTAAACAGTGCAAATGACAGTGACGCTCAAGGCTCCAAGAGGATGAGAAGGGGATGATGGAGTAGGTCAAAGGAGCCGTTTGAAGCTGTGAAACTGGGGTGGGAGCAGGGGTTAAAGAGGATATCTCCCATACTACTGAGGGGCTCATTTGGAAATGGCTAAGGCTTATGAAGTAATGAAAGCAAGAGCAACAGAGGAAAGTCAGATGAGCTGAAGCACTGAGGTGAGAGTCAAAGTGTGAGAAAGCTGCTAAAGGTAAAGATCCAGAAAGATAATAGCACCTTACAGTTGGGAAGTTACAGAAAGCAGGCATTTTTTATTTGTTTAATATGCAGAGATAAATATGATTAAGCAATCTGAAGGTTGATTTCCCTTCAGATGAAAGTGTAAATTGTATTTATGTGGTGTAAATATGACTGTGTTTTTTTGGCAAAAACAGCTAGATTGGCTCAAATAATGGCATATGTGTGGTACACTGGCCCAAACAACAAATATACATTACTGTTCAAAACTGTTTTTGGATCAGTTTGAAATCAATTTCAAATAAATGCTGTTATTTTGAACGTTCTATTCATCATTTTTGTTTGTTTGTTTGTTTTTTGTTTTTTTATTTATTAGAATCCTGAAAATGTTAACAGTTTCCAGCAAAATATTAAGCAGCACAACTTAGTTTTTAACACTGAAATTAAAGAAATGTTTCTTGATCACCAAATCAGCATATTAGAAGGATTTCTGAAGGATCATGTGACGGAAGACTTGAGTAAAGCCTGCTGAAAATTTGGATTTATCATCACAGGAATTAATTGCTAGTTTAAATTGTAATATCTTACTGATTTTACCACATTTTTAATAAATAATCAGTCATTTTTGGGCAGTAGTATACAGTGTAAACACTCACATAGCATTATCACAGTAGTATTCTACAATGCATGACTAAGTGGGTTGCGCTGGTGATTGTTTTTGCGAACTTAACGTGAAATGCATTTTGTTTGTACTACCTTTCATATGTCAACTGATTCAACACTGAAGTAAAGCTGGATTCTTGCCTCACACTATAATCATCAAATAAAATGTGCCATAAGTATGCTGTTATTTTAAAATCATGTGTGGAAGAATGCTTTTACTGAGTAGAAGCTGAAATGAAAACTAGAAGCACATCTCATTTTGGATGTTTCTGCATTCTTAAAACACTTCTTTTGGAGCAAATCATTCAATCATTCATCGATCCTGCATCGGTAATGCATCAAATACAGTCCCAATTCTGGCAAAAAGTCAGCGTTTGAGTGTCAGTCTTAAATCGTATCCAGTGTTAAGCACTCACAAATAGTCGTCCCTCCAATACACCCTTTTATCCAGCAGATGATGAGGAACCCTGTTTGACACAAGTTACAGGAAGCTTAAAGTTGCCAATAAGTACATTAAAGCAGATGCAGTTAGGGACCAAGTTTGAGTCTGATGAATCATATTACCACACAGTAACCTCAAAGTAACCACCCATACAACACAATGACTTTTCCTCCTCTCTCCTACCCTAAAGGGAAGGGTTTATCCTCTTTTCATGGTGCATTAAATCGAAATGGAGGTTGTCCCAAGAGCAACATTACAAAGCAGTAAAAATGCAGAATCTCTAGCAAGAGCCTGAGATCAGTGTTTTAGCCCAGCACTTCCCTGGCTGGGATCTGAGCCTTGAAGCTGATGCAGTCTTGCCTATTGGAACAAAGCCCTGTTATCCAGCAGAAGTGTCTAGAAGTAACGTCCAACTGACTTCGATTTTCTCAGCATGAATGTACAGTGGTTTCACTGCCTTCGGTACTATAGAAACACACAGGACATCGCTGCAGAAAACAACTACACTTTTAAACAACTCCATTATCTGTTGTTGTTGCTCTACATCCCGATTTTCATTTCCTGTTTGCTTCAGATAAACACACCAGATTTAATACCGGAAAGACACAATCACATCCTCATAACTAAATTGCATCTCTCCGTCTTATTCGGCCCGCTCTAAACGCAGTTACCTTGGAGCTGCTACTGTTTCCAATCGTTAAAATGGCATTATGTGAGAGTGTTGTCATTTTGTTACCTTTATTGACCTAAGCAGAGGTCTCAAAAATAATGAGGCAAGGGTCTACAGTGGCATAAGTAGGGAACTGACTTCTACGGAGAACAAAGGCATGCCTCATTTCAGGGTCAGGAAAAATCTGAGGAATTAGTGAGACTAAACAACAATATCCATATGATTTAGAGCAGGCTTTTTCCAAAGAGGATTTAAAGATTAACTTTTTAAGATTTACAATAATTGAATAAGGCATATGCATAAGTATAGCAGCATAATTCATAACATTTCTTGTAATTGTGACTTTATATTTCACAATTGAGACTTTGTACCTCACAACTGCATCTGTAAATATCACAATTGCTACTTTATTTCTAATAATTGCTACTTTATTTCTCATAATTATGACTTTATACTTCACAATTTTTAGTGAAGTTGTGAACATTTCTAATAAATACAACTATTTCTCATAACTGTGACTTTATTTCCTATAACTGTGACTTTATTACTCACAATTGCATTTTTTCCCCTCATAATTGTAACCATTTATTTCAAATAATTAGAACTTTGTCTCACAATTTTAACTTTACACCTCATAATTGCATTTTTTATGCATTACAAAGTAACACATTATACTTCACAATTAAATTTCTATCTCTCACAATTGTGCTCATTTTTCAGAATTGCGACTATTTCTAATAATTAGGACATTGTCCTACAATTGGCACTTTACACCTCAGAATGACATTTTTATATCTCACAATTATGTCCATTTCTCTTAACTGTGACTTTATGTTAATAATTAGTACTTTATATCTCACAATTGAGAATTTATCTCAATTGCATTTTTATATAACACAAATGCGATCATTTCCCATAATTACGACTTTATTTATTATAACTGTGACTGAGACTTCATTCCGCACAGATTCATATCACATAATTGTGACAATTTCTCATAATTGTGACTTTTTATTCTAATAATTACGACTTTATATCTCACCATGTGACTATTTCTTTAAAATCCATATGATAGTTGCCTTTTTTGTTTACAGTGAGGCAAAAACAGGCTTCTAAGAAAAAAGGCAAAACCATTCTATGCAACTGAGAAGACATCCTCTCTTTTGCACAAGGAGAAGTGCACCAATTAAATCACACGAGAGAGAGACGGATAGAGAAAGATAAAATGAGAAAGTTTGTCATGATAAACCAATAAAATCAAATATATTCTCTGCAGTACAGATGGAGAGCTTTCTTCATCAGCAACTGGCTCCCTGCAAAAGACTGTGATTCACAATGCGATAAACAAGCATATCACAGCACTGTATTTAACACATCCAGCTTCACTACTGCCCCCTACAGGGAACTGACTGCATTAGGAATGCAACCCCAAAACCTAACTTGTGTGCTTTCGAAGCAGATGAGAGCAGAAAGCTATTGAAGGGGACCAAGCGAGCAGGTGAGAAGAAAGAGAGGAATAGAAAACTACAGAGAGAGGAAAGTCAAAGGAGGAGGCCCAAGGCTCCCTGTGCAAGTGTGAGCAATGATCAGAGACACACGTTCTCAAAGGGGACTCGCTCCCTTTAGAGCGGTGCTTGAAAGGTGGCTACATGGTATTACAGTATGCTTGTTTACTGGAAGACTGACGTCTCACTTTATCTGCACAGATTCAAAGAGTTTTATAAATCTTACAAAAGATGAAACGAGTAACAGCATTTGTTAGTCAGGAACCACCCATACTTTTTTGTTGTTTTTGTGTTCAGCTGACGTTATTACAATACAAGCCTCGCATTTGCATGGGGATATTATGGATGAATGAGTAGCGTTAGTAAGGTGAAACACTCTTTTCAAGCGCATGTATTGTAATTGCAACACTGTACCAAACCATAACGCCCAAAGCAAGGCTTGACTGACATGTTCAGCGTAGCGCCGCATTGCAATCGACTGGGAGCCTGTGTGCTAAACACACAGGAAATCACTCAAGTCTTGGTGTCATGAATTCAATGAGACAAAAGAGGAAAAACACGTCCCTCATGTTCTCAAAATTTCATGACAGCGGGTAGATCCTCCCAAAACTTCAAAGTAATGTGGAAGATTGAAACAAACAAGAGCACACAAAGACAGATGCATTCAAGCAAACTTTCTCCTCATGTGTTCTGCTAACATAATAACTCCCCATTAACCCTCAAGTTTCAAAAATACACTGAACATCAGGTTTATCCTTCATGACTTTTTCTAATCTTATGAGAACTGCATGCAAAAAATCTTATAAGAACAAACACACACACACATGAACTGTAAATAAAGTTCATCAAACATCCTTAATGAAATAAGTTTAACATTATTATGTTTGGGGATTTAAAGACTCCTGGTTTATTTCCATTCACACAAAGGAAGGCAAGTGGAAAGAGAAGGGTCAGTAAGATTTTTTTAAAGAAATGAATTGATCAAAAGTGACAGTAAAATTATTTAATGTTACAAAAGCTTTCAAATACATGCTGTTTTTATTAATCAGAAAATCTTGAAAAACATTTAATATGTTACATTGATAATAGAAATGTTTCTTGAGCACCAAATCAGCATATAAGAATGATTTCTGAAAGATCGTGTGACACTGAAGACTGGCGTAATGGCTGCTAAAATAAATCAGTTTTATCATCATAGAAATAAATTATATAATAAAAATCTGAAAATTTTAAAAGGTAATAAATAATATTTCACAATATTGCTGTTTTTACTGTATTTTTGATCAAATAAATGCGATGTGCATAACATACTTCTTTTAATAGCATTTTTTAGTCTTACAGGCCTCAATTTTTAACAGTAGTGTGTGTGTGTGTGTGTGTGTGTATACACATACAGTACATTTTTAAAGATGAAAATTATAAACAATAAAGAAGTTCTTATAGTTATTCATATTAGTTCTTTCAAATAATTTTTTTTTTCCTTTTTCTTATTTATTTATTTTTTTTACATTTTTGTCCATGATGCACGTGACATCACATCTTTGAGATAACGGACAATTAAGTTAAAAACTATGAGAAGGAAACTGAAAAAAACCAATATCATTACCCAGAATCCATTCAAACATCCAAATTAAAAACCACAGATTAGTGATTTAGAAGTGTAAAAGATCAAGAGTTCTCTAATGGGTCTGGGACAAATTCCAGAGTAAGAAATGCAAATGTTGCAAGCGGCACCCCTAGAGGACAGCCTTTATTTTGTTACACTTTCGCTGGCCTTTCAATACAATTACTCCTTTCATCAATTGAAAGAAACGAAAGTAGGGTCATGTCAGCTTAATTACTCATGCCCTTACATAAAATAATGAAACTTCTTGAGTCCAATGTGAATAAAAGGTGCATTTCTGTGCCCACATAAACGTATGCACATCTTAAGGAGACACCAATTACAGATATTATGCTTCTTACAACACCTATCTCAACTCTCTCAACAACTCAGAATGTTGCACAATGTGCCAGTTAATTGAGAACATTTCCACTATAGCATAAGGAATTATTCTGCTAATACCACAATAATAACCCCAGCCTAAAACTAATCGCCTAATCATCTTCAGAAAAGCTTTCTATTTCTAGCATTTCAACTTTTCATTATCTGTTCCAACACCTGAGCGGGCACAATACAGCCATCCAATCAAAACAAACACATCTCAATGCACTGCTTGTAATTACAAGACCTTTACAAGCATCACTCCTCATTGCCTCTATTTTATATTGTAGGACTACAAATAAGGACAGAGAGCGAGAGAGAGAGAGCTTAAGCATCGCTATGAAGGATATTCTCCATGCTAGCACATCTCATTATCACCATGTTCTTGGGATGGGGTCCATAGCAGTTTGGTCCAGAAATAGACCAACAAAATAGCACTACCCATCTGTCCCACCTGCTATGCAACACTCAGGATTATATTCTACAATTTCCTCTGGCTTTAGAGTTTAACATGTAACTAACCATGACTATGCAGAGGAAAGGGATAATGATTTGATTCCCTGACCAGCTTTGATATTCTCTTCGTCTATTCTCTTCAGTTGCGCAATAAATGTCACACACGCAACCTACATTACAAAGAAGCTTCAGCCAGACCGAAAACACATTCTGTCAGTGGAGAGTATTGTGATATCCCCTAAGAGCCCCAGACGTGCTCTCAATATGACAAATCTTCATGAGAATGAAGGCGATCCACACCATTAATACTGTCGCAGACACAATCTAGTCCTCACTCTACATCTGTTATGAACATAGATGGTGGTGAGTAGACTTCATTTCGAATGAAACCAGTACTGCAAGATGTATACTGAGCTCCCAACCAATTAGACATCTGAAAATGTGCATCTGAGGATAAAAAATTATATTACATGCCATATATTGAAGGCATCACTACACGGCTGAAACACAAAATGAAGCAAATATCCTTCAAAAAGCATTCTGATGTGCAAAGAGCAAAGTAGAACAGGGGTCTACAACAGGGGGTCTGCAGGTGATGCGGCAGGGGGTCTGCCAATTACTGTTTGACAATTAAAATTTTATTTTTGTAAAGTTTAAATATATATATATATATATATATATATATATATATGGTTACATTTTTAAATGTATTATACATATAATTTTCATTTTACTTCACAAGAAAATTGAGATTACACAATAATTGACATGATTTATTAATTTAAAAATATATGTAGTAATGGCTTTCACGATCTACCAAGGCATCTTAACCTGAAAAACTTTGAATACCCCAACAGTACAAGTTTGGGGAGAGCATCGCAGCCACTAGGTGGCGAGATAGGAACCTTGTTAAAAATTCCTCAAGGACCAAAGCAAACCATACTAATGTACTAATGTTTTGATAATTAGCTAATCATCAATCTCTATGCTGGAACCAACTTCAAAGCTGGTCTATGCCGTCTCCTGGCACTTCTTGGTCGGTACCAAAGGGCGCATTTGGAGGTGCACCCGCATACTGCTGGACACTCTGGGCTTTCCACACACATAAATCACTGTGACTTTCTCAATGGGCTCCTAAAGGAGCTGCAGCATTGCGATGCAGCGCACGGCGCGCGAGATACTTCTCTTGGTGTGCGCATCATTAGAAGGCTCCTCTGCAATCAAGCAAAGCGCGTGTGATAAAATGCCTTCATCAGTCGTCTCGCCGAACAGAAACGATGCCGATTTCGCATTCAAATGACGTCACGTTTTCACGAAGCTATTACAGAGAACAGATTAGGAGGGGATTACTAATGACAGGCAAAACTGTCTATTCTCAATGCAAGTCCCTCTGAAACACGCACAAGAATTGTACGGTGTATAAGAGAAGGCATGAAAGTATATTCATTTTCTTCTGTATGCTTTTAATAGTAGGCTACCTATCGTTTCCCAGAGGCCTGTGCAAAGAACCATATGTGGCGAAAAGCAATTCTGGATTGAGATGACATATCCTGAATGTCTTGTAGACCACCTGTTTGCTATGGTAGATTGCTTATGCACCGGATTATGTTTACAAAGAAAATACAAAGAAAATAATAACAATTGTACAAATTGGCAGCTTTGCCGTTATAAAAATCTGCCGTTAATAGGCTAATAATACTAGATAAATAAAAATACAGTTACTCGTATTACAATGTGTTTTTTAGTGAATAGGTTACATGTCTTAATAACAGCATGTATGTCATTAAATGATATCAGTTTAGCATATCAACCTATTTGAGCTCTTAAAATGTTTGCTACGATTACAATGGCACACAGGTGGTACAATGGAAGGTCACGTGCTGACTAAAAGATCCTCACAACTGACCTCTCCATCAACTGTGTCCAATCAACAAACAGAGCACAGTGCTACTCATACAAATACAAATAATACTAAAACAAAGGCATAACATTAACTAAATAACAGAATGCAGAAAGAAACTAACTTTTGTAAATAAACGAACCCCATCCACAAATTATAAACCAACAATTTTACTGTAAAACGACGTACTTGTGTGTGTGTGTGTGTGTGTGTGTATATATATATATATATATATATATATATATATATATATATATATTTCCCCCCACACACTGGTGCACTCAAACTCATAATGTTAGCCACATAATTTCACAGACATCGGCCATTTACACTCTTGAGAATCATATGTAAATGGCTCATTTGGGGATGATTTATTGCTGCCTGCATAAAGCGTGACTTATTTAACTTTCAGGCATGCACACGTCACCTACAGCCAGAAACACATGCGCTACAATATTTATTTGTTTAGTGCATCAAGCCTTAATTAAATTAAACACGCGGATGCTCCCACGCCAGATTGACTCCTGCCAAATCCCCAGCACCCTGGTCTCCACCTCCACACAGCGGCCCCTCGAAGGAACCCTCTCTTTTACAGCTGTGATTTAAGACCCCTCTTGGACCCTATCCGATCTCGCGCGCAGTGCCAATCCTCGTACCCATCGCTAAAGCATGCACGCGCACGTGCGCGTTCGCTCAGTCCTATTACAAAGAGTATTACCAACACTCTTGATCTTCGAAAATCCAAGTTTGTGTGTGTGTCTGTTTTTTTAAACGATGTCATAACGTGGCGTGCATACAATGCGGCGTCGCGAGGAACCGCTTCCAGTCAAACCACCTGTTCTCACCCACCGTATAGACTACATAATGGACGCATTGATGAGGACAGATGGAGATGATCGTCTCTCTAACCTGATATTACTGGCATGTATGTGGAGAGGTCCACTTCGACGCGGAACTCGATAAATGTACGTTAACTGGGCCGCAATTTCTTAACGAATTTGCTCGACAATGCACAGATCTTCTCTACGCGGAAACAAGTGTACTGAGGAATCTGAACTTACCAATGTGAATAATTGAATCGGGAAGCACAGGCTCCCACTCCAGGCTCCAAAATGTGATCAGAAACAATACTGCCGGGAAAACTTTCATCTCTCCCTCTGTTAAAATCTATCCTCTTTAGGTTCAGAAAGATGCCGAAGCGACGGTAGTTTTAAATCCTGTGCAGAAAGGCTGCTTGTCCTCCTTTCAAACTGTCAGCCAATGGGGTTTTTTTGTTGCCTCGGATGCGCTTCTGCTGGAGGCGAAATCTTCAGTAACCCGTTTGGAGAGCGCCCGTCAAAACATCCTGATGCTCAAGATCTCCAAGCAAATCCGAATCAATACCAGACAAAGTTAAAATGAGTCCCATACACTGCTGGGTTTTCTATTCTCCCGTCTAGGCGAATAAATCGGGGTTCCGTGCGCTAAACACGACGCATCTCACAGCATCAACCACCACACGACTGAACAGAACTTCCTTTGCGCTGATGCAGAAAAGCGCCACACTCACACTCACAGCCACGAATACAGTTGAGGATTTTTGCACTGAGCACTTATTCCGATGCAGTACTGCGGAGACTGTTCTGCGACAAAGACCGAGCGGCTCTACATGCGGATTCTCGAGCTGTGATGAGTGGGAGGAGGCCCCCAGGATAGATGCGACTACACGGGCAGCAGCATCAGTACCCGGCGCTGTCCAGAACTGAATTAACAGAGGAAAGAGAGACGTGGGGAGAGAGCGAGCGAGCGAGAGATCTCCACAGTGGGGTGGGCGGAGGTAGTTTATGATAATGGAGAGGACTCATCTGTGAGACTGTGGCTCCTCCCTTGTCCAGCAACTGCCAATCATTTAGTCTGCAACCACCGGTTTTCTAAAATGAACTTTTTTTTTGTTTAGTACGTTACTGATAATGGTATGTTAGTTGTGCCTGAAGGTTTTTTTTTTTTGGTAATAATGTTCTAATAATAGTTTTGATTAGATTTCTAGACCTCAAATTCATCTCAGTCCTTGGAAATTAATATGTAAGCCCCCCCCCCCTTAAAATCTATGATTATGTAACAGGGCTCCAGACAAAAAATAGGACAGAGATTTAGTATATATTTAGAAGATTTAGAATGCCAATTAGATTTTTTTGGTATTAGCTTTATTAAATCACTAAAGTGATCCTGACTGTATTTGTGTCATATAAATTTCACCCTGTTTTGTAAAAAATAAACAAATAAATAAATTGAGACATCATGCGCTGTTCATTGTTGAATGAAGGAAACACTGATGCTCACTAAAGAAATAGCATCTGACGAAACCGCTATAAACAACTATCACCACCCTTTGTGATCTTTTCATGCGTGTTGAAAACAGTGGCTGAAGTTTCACAATGAAATCCTTGTCAGTACCTAAAACATTTGTTACATTCAACATTCTTAGTCAAGCGAGATTCAAATGTACAACCTCTCACTCTTATTCCTCTGAGCCACAGCAGCTCATATTTGGATACGTGGTTGGGCCCCCCAAAAGCTAAAATCCTAGAATCGCCCCTGATGACAGTCACAAACTGGATTTGCACTGCTCATTGAGCACAGAAGTATAAAGACTACCCTCCATATCCATCAAACGCTTCCTGCTCCACTGGGATAATTTGTGTCTGCTTAATAGCACTGTGTCATGGGCCGTCTCCACTTCGCAAGATAAAACAAAGTAGTTCAGAGTTCAGTTTGTACTTGTACTCGCCACCTTAAATCCTCTTGTTTATTTATCCATGACCTTCAGGTCATGTGCCGACTGTTCTACCTCAAAGAGACTTCCATGAGCTTGCAGTCCTGAAGATAAAGCAAAGATCACACTGAGAGTTGATAAACAATGCTGCCTAATGCAAAGTCAACATCTTAAAAGATTGTTTTATCAGGCAAGGTTTGACATTTTGTCATTCCGTCACAACTTGCGACCTAAAAAAATGATAACTTTGTGTAGTTTGACTCGAATGACCTGTTTAACCATTCAATGACATTGTTGATTTTGGTGTGACCCAGGGAACCCAAAGGATTATGGGAGTCAGGAACACATAGCCGTTGTCTGTACGCTTAGATCAAATCCAGAGAGCGAGAGCAATGGCTCATTAAACATAGAGATTGGATCAGGCGTGTGACAAAATGGGAGGAACAGAATATCAATGTATCCCAGAAGAACAGTACAGAGGTTAATAATAGCAAGGCTTCAGTCTAAAACTGCACAACAGATACAAGCAGTCAGCCACTTGATATGCCATTTACTTAATTCCTACTAAGCCACCAAAGCTGTCTATTAGAGATGCATGTAAAGGCATGTGGGATTCTACTTGATGGGTTTCGATTCACCTTTGACTCCCCGTCCTCTCTTCTTTTAGCTCTAGACATGTATAAATATTGATAAGCCACTTAAATGGATGCCATGTAAACTGCATGGGAATAAAAATGGTCACATGAAGGCTACATTGTCACCCCTACTGAAAACAGATGCAGCACTCCATCAACTCTTCTTTTATGCAAAAACCCCAAATTTCCATTCTTTTAGACTTTCCACCTGGGCTCATTTCTCAAACACAAATCACGCAGCCATTCATAGCTCACCAACACAGTGTTTTCTGAAAATGAATTATGTATTAGCAAGCAAACAGAATGGGCACAGGGTTATCTGCTCACAATGTCACGGCCTGAAATTGACTGAGTAAAGTTGGGGTTGAAAGTCAGATGTGGGGCGCTTTAGAAGATGTTATGGGGCTTGTTTTGGCAACAGCAGCTGTCCTGATATCCTCACCAAAATATGTATAGGTCTTCTGGCATCAGAGGGTTCATTTTTAGATTTGTGCGAAAGAGAAGAGACTTTCCAAAGAGAAGTTTCCAAAGTTTCATTAATAATAAAACACCTTTTAACTCTAAAATATCGCAAGGCTAGGGGGACTTCCGAAATAGATGTAAACAACAGCGCAGGCGAATAAGGTGGGAAGGTGGTAAATTTAGGAGATTATTAAATATAATAGTTTCTATAAACACTTGCTTTGTGGCAATAGCTATTACAAAAGCAAGTTTTTAAGTCAGTAGATTTACTTTGCCATTCATAATAAGTGTAACAGAAATTAATATTTGAACTGAAACCCAGACAGAGCTGGCTAGAGCACACTATGAATACTAATTTAGAAACAGATTATTGTAACATTAAGTTGGGTCCTTCAAGTTTGACAGACTGCATAAAAATCAGTTTCAAAAGCCACTGTGTCAGAATGAAGAGAGAGCACTTCAACTTCTATATGTTACAGTCCATGCATTATTTATAGCACCACCTGTGAGCGAAACCCTGCGAGCCGTCGGGCCGCTTTATAGCTGATCACTGGCTCAAATAAAGGCCAAGAAATAAAACACACAATTGCAACTTTTTTTCTGCACACTTGGCTGAAATTTGCTCCCATTACTAAATGGCATTAACTGCTCATAAATGGAGCGAAATAGCTTTATGATTTGTGGCTGGTATGTGTAATTTGCTGCCTGGGCATAAAAGTTGGTGGATCAATTTTCTGCTATCTGCTCCCTCCAGAAAATGTGATTCCATTGACAAAACCTGCAAGCCAGAGCCTGGTCTTTGCTGGACTACAATGACAAGTGTTTCAAAATATATCATAAAGTAGCTGTGCTCTATAAATAAGAGTCTATTCACTCATTGTGTTAAAGGAGCTGTCCACTGGACGAGGGGAGTGCTGCTGAAAGAGAGTGCTGATCTGCTACACACGACTCAGGGAGCTGTTCACTTTATGATGGTGCTGAATTCCAGGAAGTCAGTTTAGATGGTGTAGCATGTTAAAGTCAACGCTTTGGCAAAGACCTGCATTTTCTGAATCAAATATCCATTTATTTAAAGTGATAACGGACACTGAACTGTATAGCTGACTAACTGTGGCTGTCTTATGTGCAAGAGAAAACTCATAGGTGGCAAAGCAGTACCTCTTGACAAACAGCAGAGGACTCCCTTCTATTTGAGCTGCCTGACGTTTTACTTCTATAAAAGAAGGCTTTGAAGTAACTGAAGATTTGCTGGGGAATAGGAAAGTAATGAGACTTTCAGGATGCAACACTTTGATTTGTTGATTTGAAAAAAAAAAAGTAGGATTGCTCCAAACATAAAAGCATGCCATTCAAATAGATATGACTCCCTCGTAATTGACTTGCCCCACAAGAAGAGAGGTCATATTTTAGATTATAATGTCATTACTTAAATATTGACAGGTCTGCTCATACAGGAACTGTGTATTTCCATAAAGGGACGGTGTTGCAGTGCTCGATTTTGTGCAGTGTTTGGGTCAATACATAGGTGGAGAGAAAAGATGAGTTTCAGGTTATTTACAGTTGCCGCACCAGGACTCAGACACTCTTTAGATCAATCACTCTCTGTCCTCAGAGAACAAGAGAGAAAGACCCCAATCACACAATGCCGTGGCAGCTTTGGTGTCTGTCTATTCTTCCCCCACCCCACACGAGCAGGAACACATCCTTCAGGTCAAGAAAATAATCTGCGCAAGCCAATGATAAGTTATGGCCTCTAACACAAGACCAAAGACGTTTGTTTCAGTAGAAACAACGGCACTGGTTTTAGTCTCCTCAAGTGCAGAATTAATCTAAGCTCTGAAATGTTCTCTTTCCACCATTCATTAAACCAAAAGTTTCCTGTCACAAAGTTGGCTTTCATTTTTCAAGGGCACCAAGAAGTGTGTTTAAGTGCTGAGCTAGGACACAACGTGCCCCCTTTGTGACAGACTCGTCTCCCCCATGGGGTTCGCCAACCGTCGGGCCAAAGGGGGCCAACAGACGCAATCCACCTCCTTGGCACTGCCCTTCAGTGGAGTTTGTGTTGTATGATTAATGGAACACCTTGCAACACTCTTTAGATCAATCACTCTCTGTCCTCAGAGAACAAGAGAGAAAGACCCCAATCACACAATGCCGTGGCAGCTTTGGTGTCTGTCTATTCTTCCCCCACCCCACACGAGCAGGAACACATCCTTCAGGTCAAGAAAATAATCTGCGCAAGCCAATGATAAGTTATGGCCTCTAACACAAGACCAAAGACGTTTGTTTCAGTAGAAACAACGGCACTGGTTTTAGTCTCCTCAAGTGCAGAATTAATCTAAGCTCTGAAATGTTCTCTTTCCACCATTCATTAAACCAAAAGTTTCCTGTCACAAAGTTGGCTTTCATTTTTCAAGGGCACCAAGAAGTGTGTTTAAGTGCTGAGCTAGGACACAACGTGCCCCCTTTGTGACAGACTCGTCTCCCCCATGGGGTCCGCCAACCGTCGGGCCAAAGGGGGCCAACAGACGCAATCCACCTCCTTGACACTGCCCTTAAGTGGAGTTTGTGTTGTATGATTAATGGAACACCTTGCACATGGACGTCTCCGGTCCTTGTGCGAGCTGCCTGGAGTTAGGCTCCGACTCAGTGCGGAAAAAGCAACTAATCTCGCACGTCTGTTGCGGATTCCCAGCATAATCGAGCTGGCGAGACTCTGAAAACCCAGAAGAAACTACACTATCAAACTAGCAACAAGCAAAAGATGGATATTTCCTTTCATGTCAGAGATGCGGGAGAGAGGGAAAGTCACAAAGTCCAATTTCCATTTCACCCGTGAGAATAATTGACTATTCCTCCTCTGAATGTATAAATCCATCAATCCTCCTGTGATCTTGGAGCTGAGGCAGGTGTTTTTGCTGAGCTGTTTTCTCCAAATTTGTTTGTGAATTGTGTCTCTCACGGTCAAACCATTTCACCCTCCCCTTCAGCAGGGTGACAGAGTACTTGGAGAAATTGGGTCACACATTCACGTATCCCGAATTTGCAGCAGTTTTTGAGGGATAAAGACGCAAATGCAATGATAATTTATTTAGGCTCTTCAACAAGATAAAGACAGTAAGCGGTACAGCGATTCTATGGTAATGGGCCATTGCAGGAGGTTAGGTCTAATGCTGCGTTACCAAAGAGGACTCTAGGGTTGCTGAAGTGAGACTATAGTATCACTGCAGGCCTTAACCCCTCTCTCTTTCATTCAGGTGATAAAGGGAGGATGAATAATTGGTTTTCTGGCTGACTGACCCTGAAAACATAGAAAAAAGTGAGTTGAAATGAAGTGAACTGTCTGGGGGTGGATGGATTGAAATACTGAGTACTCGAGAGTTGATAAGAGCCATTTGAATGGACAAAATGTCCACAGAGGATTGCAGTGAGACAGCAGAGCAAGAAAGAGAGAAAGGGGCCTGAAATGGGAAGAAAGAGTTTGGAGTCTCCAGGCTTCCAGAAGGCCTCTGGTAACTGTGAGTGTGGCAAAGAAGAAAGAGGACAGATTCACCAAACTCCTGGAAGTTCTCTGCTGCCGTGAGGCTGGAAGAGAGGGTGAGAGAGTTAGTTTTGTTTGCAAGGATACTGGAGGAAACAAGTTTAGGAGAAGAGGCAGAGGGACCTCTCTGGGGAATTATTAGCAGTAGGGACTTAATTGAAGCAGGTGGGCACCAGCGTGATGCCATTTGCTTTGTAATATCGCAGCGATGTAGATTACAAGCAAACATAAGAGTCCACGGGTCATCACTATCACCAAAATGCACAGGTGCTCTCTGCCATTAATGCCTCTCTGGAAACTAGAGCAACCGCATGGCACCTGAGAGCAACTGTGCTGCACAAATAGCGCTGATGAAAATGGTGGGGAAAAAACAAGACTGTACTTACAATGTTTTATATATATAAGAAATTGATTTTCAAATAATCAAATCATAGTCAATCATATCAGGAATTGCATCGCTTGAGCTACATGAGCTGAACAGTGAACGAACATGGTGAACTGAGGAGCTTTGCTAGCTAGTTAATTAATTGACCCAGTATGCATCCTATACTGTACATATGAGATCAATAAGATAGATACTCAAAATAAACATAATATTACATTATATTAATATTAAACAAACTATTGTTCAAAACTTTGGGCTCAGTAAGAATTTTTAATGTTTTTGAAAGATGTATTTTATGCTCACCAAAGCTGCATTTATCGATAAACAGTAATATTGTGAAATAGTAATACAATTTAAAATTACTGCTTTGTATTTTATTATATTTTCAAATGTAATTTATTACTGTTGATGGCAAAGCTGAATATTCAGCATCCATTACAGTCTTCAGTGTCAGATGATGCTTCAGAAATCATTCTAATATGCTGATTTGCTGCTCATATTTCTTATTATTATTATCAGTGTTGAAAATGGTTGTACTGCTTAACATTTTTTTCCCAGGATTATTTGATGAATAGAAAATCTTTTGTAACATTATAGAAATCTTTATAGAAATCTTTTTCAACATTATAAATGTCTTTACTGACAGCTTTTTTTAGTCAGTTTAATGTATTCTTGCTAAATAAAAGTATTAATTTCTTATTAATCAAATAATTAATTAAAAAATAAAAACACCCACTGACCCCAAACTTTTGAATAATAGTGTACATTTGCACAAAATGGCTTGAATGAATGAGTGAACACATAAAAAGTTACATTCTATTCAGAAAGATATTGCGCAAGAACACACTAAAACAAAAACAATGAATATCTAATGAATTAAAAATGTACAATATAGTATTATAATGTATTCAATGTAATGTTATTTCAGAGTGGAGTTATCATATATTTCAAATATTGTTTAATATTTGTACATATTTAATATATGTTTGGACATTTGGTTTGATTTTGCACTTTGTCAACTAAAAGTTATTTTCCCTGACTAAAATTTGCTGCCATTTTAGTCTGAAATTTTATAAAATTGCCTAAATTGATCCATTGACCCAAATCTCTCGCAACAACACCACAGTGCCCTGCAGATCTGCAGTTTGGGGAAATATGTAATACAGCTTTGCAGGTGTTAAGGAGGTTGCCGACTCACTGTGTTGGTGTTGCTGCAGGCACTGGTTTGATGAGTCCTCATTTTGAGCAAAACCAAGAAAGGCATATTCACAGCTGAAGCATGGTGCTGATGGAAGATGCAAATTAATGTGGCGCCACGGGTGGGAAAACAACTCACGAATGTATCCCAACATGCACCTCTATGCATAAGTACGCTCATACTTTCTGAGTTATTGAAATCACCGCTCAGTGTGCTTCGCCTGTGCTGTTATCTGATATGAGAATGCTTTAGCATCTCAGCCTGACAAGGCCCTGGACCGCAAAATTGATAAACACAAAGTAAATTAATGGGGGTGAATGGGGGAAAAAAACAGCGGCTGCACATCGGGGAGGGAGTGAAAGACAGATAGAGAGAATGAGAGTCATTTGACTCTCTTGCTCGCTATGAGAAACCTGCTGATAATCGCTGAGAGCAAATGAGCCCCAAGTCTCCACTGTCCTCCCATGACGGAACAGGGGCGGCTGTGCCAGTGCTACATGTCTGATTATTTCTTATATCCCTGGGTCATTTCCAATTTAAGAAGCACGTTATCAAAGCAAGTCGATATTACATGCCGTGCCCCCCATGAAAATCACTGAATTCCTGTTAGAGGAAGAAGCTGACGATAACAAGAAGCTTCAGTTGCTCTCTTTGCCTCATCCAGGAAGGAAAGGAATAATACCCACATTTATCTGTCATTACCGGCACCCTCCATTTGTTTTGGATGAGTTTGTGCAGAGAGCTATTGGAACATGGAGTGATTTAGGGATCGTAGATCAGCAGAGGTTACTGAGAAAAGGGAAGAAAAAGACGTCGTTTGATCAACAAGCCACATGATGTGTCATAGCAGATGATGCTAATAATGATTGAAAAGCTGCTCGCCAACCATGGTAACATACAGTAGAAATAAACGGCACTGCCTTTAACACCCAGGAGCTGTGTGGGCTGCTCTCGCTCATCTCCCACTGCTTTGTTTCATTCCACAGTTGTTGGAGAGAAAGCAACACCCTGTGGGAAAAGTAAGCTGGCAAATTTGTCTCTTCTTGCTTCCAAGAATGGCTCAGCATGCCAGCGTGGCTGGGCAGGGTGAGAGTAGAGGGCATTGCTCCGGGCACCATAGGGAGATGGGCATGCCAGTGGGGTGCAGCGGGCAACAGTCACAGTTGTTGGCCCACTACGACCTTCTGGGAGTTTAGGGGGCATCAACTCAGCATGGGTACTCTCATTGGCAGGTTCAGCAATATCAGAAGTAGCATCTGGTCGTTCCCAACCCGAATTATGTTCTTTCTTCCGTGGAATACAAAAGGAGAAATTGTGAGGAATGTAGGTCACTCTTTTCCACACAATGAATGCGAATGCGGGATGATGTTACAGCATCAGTGACAAACTGACAAGTTGGATGGATACGGACAGTGAGGGACAAATTAAAACTTTTCAGTACATCCTTTCGAGTTTCATGAAAGAAAGTACGTCATATGGGTTTAGAACAACATGAGGTAGAGTAAGGATGTTCCAAAACAAGGACTAAGTTGTTACAAATCTGCATTCTCGTTTTCTCTTAGCTCAGTTTGTTTTCAGACCATATAAACTAAAGTTTGTGGTTGGTAAGAGGTTTTTTTTTTTTTTTAAGAAAATGATGAAGGAAATTAATACTTTTATTCAAACCAAATCAGCATATTAGAATGAGGTCTGAAGGATCATGTGCCACTAAAGTTTTGCCATCACAGGAATAAATGACATTTTGAAATAAAAATTTGATCAAATGAATGCAGCCCCGGTGAGCATAAGAGACTTCTTTCAAAAACATTATAAAATCTTAAAAACCTCAAACTTTTTAACAGTAGTGTACAGAATGGAGATTAAATAGGTGTATTTGCACATCATTGTAATTATTAGCAATGAAAACCTCTTCTTTTAACAAAAAGCACCTTTTCTCAGAAGAGTCATTAAAAGAAGAGGCATGTTTCCTCCACAGATCAGATATACTCATGGTTGTCAACAGTATATATCATTTATCACTTCACTTTATCGGAAAGGATATTGGATGGTTCTTTAGTCATATCTTTTCCAGAGATCTTATGTTTGTTCTGGTGCTGACCTGAGTTTGACTGCTGTGTCCATATATAGTATACCTATACAAAAACACACCAGGTTTCAAATCAAATTCTCTAAGGTATGAAAACAGCCTAAATGATGATATGAAATATCCTTTTAAGTCACAGAGAGATGAAGACTGAATGACCAAGAAAGAAATTCAAAAAGAAACTGTGGAAAAACAGCCCTGGCAACAGTGGAAACAAACTATTTTGGAGAAGATTCTTGAGAATTTCATAATTCACGCATAACCACATCAAATTTCAGCGACAGGAAAATACACCTCTTTGCATCAAAGACAGCCCACCGCCACATCAAGACAACAAACACTTGTCATTCCCAGAGTTCTACGGTACCGGCTTTCCTCCCTGCGGAGCAGTGCAATTACTTTTGCCCAGAAGTTGAGGGTCTCCATCTGCCCTCCTTTTAGCTGGAGAAAAGTTATGGATGACTAAGAGTAGCAATGATATGTGCTGTGAAACCTGGACATTTGAAGTGGACTGTGAAGCCTGAACAGAAATCAGAGAAAGAGAGTGATTTAGATAGGGACCTTGTGAAGTTTGCACAGGCTTTCGAGCCTTACAGTCTGATGCAATACACTAAAGGAAACACAATAAGCAATTTCCAGAGGATGTTTCGAGAAAGAAGACATACATTTTATCTTTTCACCAAGAAGCAAGGGCACGCCAGAGAAAAGGCTCGCTTTAGACCACTGCAGGCCATCAAAGCAATAGCATTTTCCTGCCTATAGTTTCCAGAGATGATGATTGTAACAGTAATATTGCTTACAGTGTACCGTCCTCGTACGTTAAAAATGTCAAACATCAAGGAGCAGGTGTACTGATGGAGCAGTGCTGGCAAAACAGTTAATGGAAAGCACAAATGTGGAAAACATCCTATTAATAACAAAAACTAGGGCTTACATGTATCAAAACTCATTTCTTTTTAAAATATCGGTCTTTAATGAGCGAATATATTACATTTGGTGAAAATCAGAACATCATAATGAAAACCACCAGTGAGAGAATAGATACAGATAAAGATGATTTCAAATCTCATTAGGGTTTAAATCTCTTAAAAGTGCCATTTTATATGCAAACCCTGTACATACTGATGAAAAAAGAGAATAAAAGAATCAAAATGATGTAAGAGATGATTTCGGCACAGCAACAGCATCTGCCACAAAGACAATTTTAAATGCACTGATACAAAGAGTCCAGACAAACAAATAAAAGCTGATAGTCGTTTTATAATATTACATAATAAATAAGGCCAAATAAATATCTATAAAGAATTCTGAATTCAGAAATGTGACGGCACTGAGTCACTTGAGATCCAAGAGTTTCCGTTCTTGCATGGATTCTACCCATGATCCCGCATATTCAAGTCTGTTTAAAAGTCCGTCCTTCAAGCATCATGGCTCAAACGTGTGGTTTAAAGTCATGAGTCAAAGACACAAGGGAGGCTCGGGAAGGAACAAGGACAATTCCTGCCTCTGGGAACACGCATTTAACATTCACTAGTCACAAACTGGCACCCACTCAGAATTTAAACAGTATTGCTGACTGCAGTTATCGAGGG
This sequence comes from Sinocyclocheilus grahami, assembly GCF_001515645.1. Classification (NCBI taxonomy): domain Eukaryota; kingdom Metazoa; phylum Chordata; class Actinopteri; order Cypriniformes; family Cyprinidae; genus Sinocyclocheilus; species Sinocyclocheilus grahami. Next base: position 777,479 of record NW_015505364.1, read on the forward strand.
CTGAATTGTCTCAAATTGGCTGACTAACAGCAGTCTGCTCTCCTGAGGTCATTCTGAAATATCGTAAGCAGCATCCAAAATTAACCGTTTGCCTTGCATATGGATAAATTAAGCAGATTTAAACATGAAAAAATAAATAAATAAATCTGACCATGGTTTTATGAAGCATTTTTTAAATATATAAAACAATGCAAAAAGTTTACTTAAAAAAATTATTAATTATAACTAATTATATTAAATCATTAGTAATGTAAAATGTATATATTAAATGTTTATTAAATTATTATAATTATATACTTCTGTCATCAGAATTTTCATTTTGGAAGCTCAACCCTAATAATCAATTCCCAATCATTTTATTTACTGTTCAAATCAAAGCCAATTTTAGTTTATATTTAACATTTGTTTACCAAATGTTCATTTTTGGACAAACACGATCCAGTTACGGGAGTGAAATTTCAGTATCGGAGCATGTAGTGGGGACACCGCGCTAAAGCCTTTCTCTCCCAGAGCCTGATCACACAGAGAGCTGGAAGTAGGTCTGGGAGGGAGAAGGAGATCGAGAGAGAGGAAGCTGATGGTGCTCCCAACAGATTGCTGAAATTAGAGCACTGGACCTCAGGGAGCAGACCTGCTGGATAGATGGGACTGCATTTCTTCAGGGTTTCCTTCTCCTCCATGCGTCCTTGCTTGAGCTCCTGATCCGCAAAGCCGGGTCAGCACTGTCCCAACTTTACACTAATGCTCTCCCAATCGCTGCCACAATGAGGCCATTCCTCATTTCAACCGCCTGTCTTAAGAGAGTGCACTGTATGAAGCAGTTGAAGTTACCAACATGTTTAATTAAATTTATTTGCCATCTTTTTTAATGAAAATTCAAAGTCTCACCTATGGCAAATGTAATAATGTTTTTTTTCTGCAAAGAGGGTTCTGCTTCTTTGATTAATGAAGGGCATTTCTTTCTTGAAGTCCAGCTGCCTTGAGGTCTAAGTGTTTATGACTCAAGGTTCTCACTGAGTCTTCCACAAGGGCTGTCAAACCTATTTTAGCTTAAAAAAATCTTTAAAATCTTTTATTTTTGTTTGCAGAAAAAAAGAAAAATAAAAAAAAAAGAGAGAAAGCGTAGCTTGCAATTAGAAGAGGCTAATGAGTGTTCAACTCCCTAAAACTGGTCTGACAATACTTGGGTAATTCTCACCGGCAGCAAGAGCTTCCGTGCCCTCTCTCTTCGACTGAGGATTGATTTGGTAATATATGCACGGTTCTTCAGTGTCACGTTTCCAGGTGCAAAAACAATGTGCTAGACTATTTGTATGACTATTTTAGAAGAGGCTAATGAGTGTTCAACTCCCTAAAAGTGGTCCGACAACACTTGGGTAATTCTCACCGGCAGCAAGAGCTTCCGTGCCCTCTCTCTTCGACTGAGGATTGATTTGGTAATATATGCACGGTTCTTCAGTGTCACGTTTCCAGGTGCAAAAACAATGTGCTAGACTATTTGTATGACTATTTTTAAACATCACTACTAACTGAGCTCAATCTAATAAGCAAGTCAATAAATGTGAGTCTAGGCAAAGGCTTGGAGTAAAAAAGGTTTTGAAAACTTTAAAAAAGGTTCTACAGGGTCCAAAATTAACTTTTTGGCACACTGCTGGTGGGTGAATTGAGAAACCGGCCAAACATTTTTGGTACTCGTCGTGAAGCTGTATTTTTATGACCAATACAAAATTAGTCTTTTTTTGTGCCAGTTTCTCACATCTTCCACAAAAACATGATTTTGTCCACAATATTTTGATTATGGTGGCATTTACATTTCCACATACATCAAATATACCGTTCAAATTTTGGGGACCGTATGTTTTCTTTTTAAGAGATTATTTTTATTCAGCAAGGATGCATTCAGTTGATTTATTCAAAAGTGACAGTGCACACATTTACAATATTACAAAGGATTTCTATTTCAAATAAATTCATAAAATCCTGAAAAAAAACCCAACAAAATTTTGGTTTCAACAAAAATATTAAGCAGCAAAACAGATTTCAACCTTGAAAAAAAGAAGAAATGTTACTAGAGCAGCAAATCAGCATATTATAATGATTTCTGAAGGATCGTGTGACACTGAAACCTAGAATAAGTGCTGCTAAAAATTAGGTTTTCCATCACAGCAATTACATTTTAAAATATATTAAAGTTATTTTAAATTATAATAATATTTAAAAAAATATTACAGTTTATCACAATCTTAAATAAATGCAGCCTTGGTGAGCATATCCAACTTCTTTCAAGACACATAAAAAAAAAAAATCTCCAAACATTTAAACGGTAATTTGTCACCAAATGGAGATCTGGAGAAACACAAGAAACTTTTGGTTTTAATACACTGTTCTTATGTCCGAAATTTAATTGATCACTTACAGCACTATGTTATAGTTCATAATGGAGTTACCGGGTTACCAAATTGTTCAATTAACTTGCCAAAACCAATTTTTTTACTTGAATTTGAGTCTTGGTAAGTATTAATGTTGGACCCTGGATTTCTTTTAATAATATAATGGAACACAAAATATCGACATCCTCGCTAGCATTTCAGCAGAGCTGTACAATGTGATAGTGTTGCGAGTGAATCTCTCACCTTAATAGACCGTCAATCTAAAGTACTTATCGGAGCAGCATATACTGTTTCTTCAAAAAGGCTTAAGTAGTGCAGACGACGGATTGGTTTTGACTCTTAATATAGATGATTACTTTAACTCCACAAAGGATAAGAAGAGTCTCAGTGTGCGGTTAAAGTTCGTTTGAGGTTTGAAAGGAAAAATAGCCTTGAATGTAACTGAGTACAAGTGGGTCTGAAGGTACTTGCGGTCACTGAGGAACTGCACCAAGAGTTCGCATCCATCTGAGGCATGTGTCAGTGTTCGGTATGTGCGTGTGTGTGTGTTTTCAACCGTCCTGCTGAGCAAGAGCCTGCAGTTCGGCTGTATGGAGCGAGTGCTGTAGGAAGACGTTCTTTCGGCTGTAAATGTGTAAAGACAGAGGCCCACGGGGCGGTTGACCCAGACGGCCAGTAAAGGAGGACTGAAGCCTGGGAATAGGGCCTCGCTCGCTCCGCGGCCCCCATTCGCTGTCTGAGGACAGGCTGCGTGAGGGACTGGCCTTGCTGTGGAGGCTCACGCTGCTGCCGGCCACGGCCCGAGGGATCTGAGATGGCCCCGGATGCTCCGTCTTCCGGGGCCCAGGTACCTCAGACATAGACTGCCCACCTTCAGCTCTCCGTAGCGGCTCCCGCAATCCTCCTCCGCCATTGCTGCAAGCCCTCTCTTCCCAAGGCCGACTGTGCTGGTCTGCAGCGGACGTTCGTGCCAGCCTTCGCTCCCTTGTGAGGCTGCTGCTGCTGGGAATGTTGCTGTTTTGGCCTGTGGGTCGACTTGGATGGACTGCCTGTTGAAACAAAAGATGGGAAAAAAGAGAGAAAATTAAGCCACTTAATTTGCTGACATTGTGACAAAGATTCCTTGGCGGTCTAGAACCTTTTCTAATTGTTTCCAGACCAACTGGAATTTTGCCTTTTTTAGGAAGAGGAGGCCAAAGGCACACATTGTGGGGAGGTGGCACAAGAAAAAGTCTGTGCTTACGAGCTTGAGCCACCTGTTCATTTTGCACACAACACTGCCTCCTCCTTACATAACCAGCCCTCTATTACTCACAATGCTGAATGAGTGCAGGGGAAATATTGCGCATGAAAAAGAAATTATCTGCAAACTAAAGCGTGATTGCTCGATTCATGCTGTAACTCAACGTGTAACTCAGACTGAGCTGGCAGCCAGAAAGTAATACTTGATGCTAATCGGCATTTCACAAAGTGAGGAAACCTAATTAAGTATGATGTGGCTAATGTGGGAACTTCAGCTGTGACGTGAAATTGAATTTAAAATAGAGGCTGTAATTGAATTCGTACATTATGGGGAAGAATCCGTGCAAGGAGTTGAGAAACGCACATGCCAATGCAGGTGAGAAAGGAGACACGCCTTTCATGTGTGCTAAACGTATTTTATCATTTACTGTGTGAAATGTCTTCCATAAGCTCACAAACAATCCATTCTGCAGTTCTAGTTCAAACACAGCACAACCAAACCCAATATCTGGTTCAAACTAGTTTTTATAGCAACACTTAAACTACAAGCTTTGTACTGTTAAGACGACAGAATTACATAACAACAGGACATTTTCCTTAAGCCCCGTTCACACCAAGAACGATAACTATAAAGATAACGATATTAGCGTCAACACCACTGAACGATATCGTCTGTTTATTCTAAGCGCACGCGCGTCTGCCGCTTTAAATTCTTGAGCTCGTTACAGCAGGATGAATTCTGATTGGCTGTCAGTGTTTTATTGTTCATCAGCTGGGAAAAAATCGTTTTGAAAGTGATCACAATGATATCGTTCCTCTGTATCGTTATTGTTATAGTTGTGGTGTGAACTATGCTATTCTTTAATATTGAGAACGATTTTTAGAACCATATCGTTATCTTTATAGTTATCGTGCTTGGTGTGAACGGGCCTTTAATGTTCACTGGTAAGTATACTTTCCGTTATAAATCATATTGTCTGTTTGATTAATTTTTGTCTTATGCTGTATATTCCACTAAATATTTAAACATTTTATTTTCACTTTTGAAATATTATTTTAAAAATTGTGCCTTTTTATTTTTTGGCCTTAACATGGATGTTGTAAAGTTAACTATTATTATTACTTAATATTTTGAAAATAATTAAATAAGTAATTCATTAATAATGTGCTTTTCTATTTTTGGCCTTAACATTGATGTTTTAATGTTTTTTTTTTTTACTTATTACTATTACTTATAAATTCTTATTAGATTTCTATTTATTATTATTAATTAATTAATTAATAGCTATTGTAATCATCTTTTCTTATCTCACTACTTGCTTATTTATAGTTCTTTGATTTTGTTCTATTATTGAACAGCACTTCAGATTTACAAATAAATTATTATTTTGTACACATCTGTTTATATGTTCAGCCACCATTCACTTAAAATATTCTGATCCTCTTATTTGTACCGAAAATAAAACACACACACACACACACACACACACTTTTTCACATAACCTGTCATTTTAAGCATCCATCCGCTGGGCCTCTCTTTACAGATACCATGCTAAGCAGGAGGTGTTTGGGGACCGCAGCTTGGATTTACAATGTCTGTGTCCTCTCAAGTACGCGGTCTTCGGCATTCACAGCACAAATTCAGGTGCTAGCAGACATACTGTAAATGCATCAAATCGTGACAGAGAGGGAGAAGTTTTGTACCTGCACTGGAAAAAGGCCAGAAATGCACGCACACACTCACACACACGCAACACTACAGAGTCATCCGATGGAAAAACAGCGACCAGTTTAAATCAGACTGATTTAACGGTCCTAATCCATTTGGGTCTTTATTAGATTGTGAAGAAGCTGGTCCTGTGCTAATGGCACGCTTCTGTTAAAAGCCCTCTGGCTGATTATATGCAGCAGGCTGGAAGTAGCAGGATTCAGCCTACTCATTTTCCACACTTCAGCACACCTACAAACACACACATACACTATCACTCACGCGTGTGCAACAAGCAACTGTTGCTAAGAGGCACACTAAGCCGCACTGACTGATAGCCATACTGGACTGATAACTGAGAGCAATGTACAGTTATCTGTATTACATGTTATGTATTACATAAAAAAATCCACTCAAGCAAGCACGGCTCACTGTCATATTCTCAGAAAAAGTAATATGTTTGGAGAGGGAAAACAATTCCACGGCACTTCTCGTCAGAGTCTCGACAGACAAAAATGTATTTCTTTGTTGTTTTTTTCCTCTGGAATCATGTAAAATAAATAGACAATATGAATATCTTGCTTCACAGACGAAGAGGTTTTCTCAAAATAAACATGATAAAAAATGGAACAGAAGAGTTTCAACTTTTTGTGTGGCGACACTGTTTTAGAAGAGCATGCTCATCTATTCACCTTCCAAATAAAACTCACATTAAACATACCAAAACGCACCTTTGTAATCACTCTCAATCAGACAACAACAAAGCGAGGGTAAACAATTAAGCGCATTTCGGAGCACAGCGTGCAGCTATCTTTTGTCACCGTCTCCCAGATGCTAGGCTCTATATTCAGCCAATGAGGGGCAGAGAAGCATGTTGTCTGTCTGCACTTCCTGAAACTCCATCCGTCTGAACCCAAGTTAAGATGATGAAGAGTGGCTTTCAGAAAGAGAGAGAGGGAGAAAGAGAAAGCGAGAGAGGATGAAGTGCCACAGTCTGAGGGTGCTTAAAGACAAATGGCTGTCCTCCACGCCAGCGGCTGATTACAAACCACCCCTGAATACTTTTAATGGGCTCATGGGTTCCCACAACTGCTACTCTGTCTCAGCACCTCGTGCCATGCTTTGACACATGAGCTATTTACGGATGTGCAAAAAATACATATTTTCATAATTTAAAACAAATTCATTATTAAAGTCAGCAGAGATGTCTACATGATCTAGTTGTGATTTGCTGTTTGTAGTAAAGAGTGTAAAAGTGAAAAGTGATAGCGTTAATATACTGGTTTCCAGGGTGAATGAATGTACAAAAAAGCAAGGAAGATTCTTTATTGATATTAGACACACAACGTCCATAAACATCCATCTGCATGTGACCACTAACATTCAAATTTTGGCGTCGGTAACATATTTAATAAAAAACAAAGTCTAGGCTCACCAAGGCTGCATCTACTTCAGGCTTTGTCTACTTTGTAACAACAGCATATATTGAAATATCGTTAAATTGTTATTGTTTCCTATTTTAATATATTTTAAAATGTAATTTTTTATAGAATTTTAATTTATTGAATTTTCAGCAGCCATTACTTCAATCTTCAGTGTCACATGATCCTTCCAAAATAATTATAATACTCTGATTTGGTGATTCAGAAACATTTCTTATTAGTATCTATGCTGAAAACAGCTGTGCTGCTAAATATTTTTGTGGAAACCATGACACTTTTTTCAGGATTCTTTGATGAATGTAAATTTCAAAAGCATTTATTTAAAACAGAAATGTTCTGTAATATCATAAATGTATTTACAATTTTCAGTCAATATGAAATTTGAATATGAGTAAATCTGAATAAATGTATGGATTTAAAAAAGAAAAGAAAACCATCTTAATAACCCCAAACTTTTGAACAGTGGTGTATATGGGTTAATAATTAAATTGTAAATTAACAATTTAAATTCCAGTGAATATTAACAAAGTGATTATTATAAATAATAACAATACAAAAATATGAAAAATTTATATTTATTTTGAGATTTGTTAAAGATCACATTATTGGATATAATCCAATAATGTTATTATATGTTATTAAATAATTATGTTATTAAATATATATATTTTTTAAATTAAATTTAAGAGAGCATTAGATGACAGCAAAGGTAATGTTATTGTGTATGTGTGTGTATATGTGTATATATATATGTGTATATATATATATATATATATATATATATATAGTATTGGATGGTATTGAATATAAATGATCAGCCATTAATCTATATGGTTATGATATACTGCGCATCTCTATTAAAAACAGAGCAGTCTGAATCTGAAAGTTGAAAGTATTGACAGATAATAAAGGCTAAACATTGTACAAAACCATCAAAGTTCATACAAAAAATTGAAAACCTACAGCTTAATAGCAATTAAACATAACAGCAAAAAAAATTGAAGATGAACAGCAGATGATCTGAATTCTGATAGTAACTGCCCTAATAGTTATTGTTCAATTAGATAGATTTGTTATATAAGTGTTTTTGACAGGCCTTTTGCCAGCATATTAAAGCATAAGGCGCTCACAGCACGCTAAAAATCCCTCTGAGAAGTTGCGAATCCTTCCTCATCCCCTTCCCAAAAACAAATAAAACAAGAAAATCTAGATAACTTAGTTGAACTCACTAACCGACTAATCGTTCGGCAGACGATTAACAGAGCGCCCTGATCAATCCATACAGCACTGCTCCTCTGCGAGGGGATTAAGAGAAAGAAATGTCAGCTACAGAAAGAGACCGCACGTTTATGTGTGCTGAAACAGTGATCAATTGAGAAAGACTGATCGATATTTAAGGGCTGAAAAAAAGCCCTTAAAAAACAAAACAAAATGGATGGTGGCACAGAGAAAAAAAACAGTAAAGATGTGAAGGAGAAACAAGAGGAGTTGAAAGAGAACGTAAGAGCAGGCGTGTGAAGGGGGCGGGGGCTCCGTTCACCGAGTTTTGTGCAAGCCTTGTTCCTAGAGGATGAGGCATGATGGAGGCTGGATTTGATGTGTGGAGTAACTGAACACACTTCAAAGGCTTTCCCCCCTATTGAGCCCCTCCAACAACTGTCAGCTTTAGGGAAGATAAGATTCTTTACAGTCCTTGTCTTGTTCTCTCTGACAGCACAGGACCTGAATAAACAATAACGGGAAATAGATATCAAGATGTGGGGGGAAAAATCCAAGTGAGAGTGAAAGAGATGAAGAGAGGAAAGAGAAAAAAATAATAATAAATTGAGTTTCTATCAGATAAGGTGGCAGAAGTCTTCAAAAGCTGATGAGATTGTTGCAGCTGCCTGGGCGTCATCGGAAAGCTGCAGCTGCCTGTTTAAGGACCGTCAGCTCCATGAAGTAAGTTACTGTGTGGCTTTCCACAACAACATGCGTCACACAAATAAAGTGTCATGAGCTGACTTTGAATCAACATGACGAAACACACAAAGCAATGGAAGAAACCTACCAGCGCCTTATGCTTCAGTTGGTTCTACTTAACCAGCCTCTCCACCAGTGTTGGGGGTAACGCATTACAAGTAATGCGAGTTAAGTAATCAGATTACTTTTTTCAAGTAACTAGTAAAGTAACGCATTACTTTTTAATTTACAAGAGAATATCTGAGTTACTTTTTCAAATAAGTAACGCAAGTTACTTTTTTTTTTTCAATTTATTGATTGACAGCTCTCCTGTCCCCATGTTGAGAGAAATCAGAAGGTTAAAATAAATATGAATATGCATTAATTCATCTCACTCACACAAAAAACCCCCCACAGATTCAGTATTCCTCAAAATTAATAAAAAGAATGCAACTCAGAATATGACGCAAATCTGCAATAATTAAATGTTAAACACAAATATCCTTTATGTATTTAATCCCATTCTTTACTTCTGACCTTCGATGATCCAGTTCAACCGTACTAATAAGCAAAAATTACTCATCTTTTTTTATTGCTGAAGTGTGTTGAAATGTCTTCTTCTGCATTCTACTGTATGGACATAAATTTACTTTCCCTTCAGCCTGAGGCTTCTTCATTTCACTTTTGGTGTGAAAAGGCTTTTATACAGTATTTTCCAAAAATCCAACTTTTTTTTTTTTTAAACAAACAAGCAAGCCCTGTCCAGATTTAAAAAGTAACGCAAAAGTAACGCAACGCATTACTTTCCATAAAAAGTAACTAAGTAACATAATTAGTTACTTTTTTATGGAGTAACGCAATATTGTAATGCATTACTTTTAAAAGTAACTTTCCCCAACACTGCTCTCCACAACAAAACATTCACAGATTTGCAGTCCCCGAAAGCGATGGACAAAACTAATGCTCTTTGTAAGGTTTTCTGAGCAAAGTAGTCCATAAGCAACCTGGCATGATGCATAATGTTCGCTCAATCTGGGAGCATCTGAACATGATTCATGGTGCCAAAGGTCTGAGAGCACTCGTCTCGGGCTGTATTATTTTCTGTATCTCGTCCACTGGCATCCATTTGCTCCGGTGTCACTCTATGGAGAAGTGAACTGTCATCCTCTCATGGCTGCTAATGCTGAGCTGGGCTGAGGACTCGAGATAAAATCGATGTGATGACCTGTTCTGCAGTGGCCCAGTCCCAGACTTTTATGTCAGGTGTGAAAAGTATACGAGGACACTCATCCTCGAGCCAAATAAGTCACCTGCGATGACATGGCAGAGGAAGTTGTATCACACCAACAGAACTTAATCCAACATCTGAGCCTAAGTGAGAAGAATCCATATAGAAAACGGAGAATTTCAATTAAAATATGCAGCAAAAACTATTATTTGCACAATATTTGAACAGTTATGGTTCCTCTAATTTGATTGGTAGAACAGCATTTCAAAAGTGCAGCTGTCTAGTCCAATATCACTGGGACATTTCACTGTTTACATCATTCCCATTCACAGAGAGTGGAAGTAGAGTGGAGTATACCAACTAATTGGCCAATTTTGTCTGAAATGCAAATGATTCAGTAAACGCTTCATGTTTATTTAACTGTTTATATGTTTCACATTCGCACACATCAAACCCAGAGTGATGCAGCAGAACGGAATTGAGAATGCCTTAAATGATAGCACTCTAATTTTTCAAAACGTAAAGTTCAAAAGCCACTTATAAAATTGTATATTTTGTTTATTCATTTCATCATAAATTTTGTTGACAAGGTGGAAGAACACTTTATTTCTGAGAATGCATTACCTGTGATGACTTTCTTTGAATTACAACGGTGCACAACTGTCAGGTTCCTGAAGTAAAAATACCATTCATTTTTTTCCATAAGGAATTATTTTTAATGATAACTTATAATGATAGGTTGTTAATCAATGGTATATGCTTTTGTTGAAGCCATTTCAACTTATTTCTTAAATAACTGTGTTCTACAGCATCTTTCTGCAAAGAAATCTGACCAATCAGAGAATCGAAACAAGCCAATTGCACCAAAAATCATTACACCTACCCACTACCATGAGGCACTACAAATGATTCTAGTCTCCCTCTGTCGATCTCAAACTATTTAAATGCATATCTTGCAATATTATATATATATATATATATATATATATATATATATATATATATATATATATACACATACACGCATATATACATATACATATATATTATTTCGCACTGCTTCATCAGATTGTTGTTCTTTTCCCTATAAAGCTATTACTTGCAGTCTCTCTCTCTCTCTATATATATATATATATCTCTATAATATATATATATATATATATATATATATATATATATATATATATATATATATACACATACACGCATATATACATATACATATATATTATTTCGCACTGCTTCATCAGATTGTTGTTCTTTTCCCTATAAAGCTATTACTTGCAGCTTTGTGTTTTCGACAGATTTACAAATACTTTTTTGTTTCAAATCCATGTTTGCAGTGTTGCGACTCACCTCATAGCTGGTTGGTTTAGCTTATGGCTTATAATCTTTTAACAAAGTTTTGTTTTAACCCCTATGGGAAAGAATTTATGGAATCAAATGGAAATGTCTGGAACGAAGGCCACTGAAAAGTGGACGGACACTGATTCTCTGTCTTCAGTCAATTCCTTTTAATGTCATTCCAATTCAACTTCCAGTAGGCCAATTCAGTTCAAATTCACATAACATTCATACTAAGTATTGAATATCAAAGTGTATTGAGGTATTGAATGCAACAGCTTGCTGGTGTGATACTGCTTAATTGAAAGTTTGACAACATCATCAAGCCTTTACTCTTCAAATCTTCTTCCTCAAAGTGGAAGTTTTTAAGTTTGCCAAAGCAGGCAACTGTAATTATTTTTTAATGAGGCAATTGAAGTCTGAATATTTCATGAAGAAAGATAAATGTTCTCAGAACCATCTCTATTTACCAATGTTTTTTGGATGAGTGCTGTGTTTGGATACATGATTGAATAAAAACCTCTTGATGGCGAGCATTACTGGAGTGTGGGCTTGTGCTTTTCTCCCCTAAATCACCTGTGAAAACTGTTGTCTGACCCACTCCATTTCCCTGAGGATCTCATTTCCTATCAGTAGTACGTGGACTGCTGGAGGGCTTGCCTACTTCACAGCACCTCGTTTCTTACACCAGTACATCCTGCATCCGCGTCAGACACACACTCATTCGCTCTTTCTCTCTTTAAGGGCCTTAGGGCCATCACAAAATCTACACTGACTGGACGAAAATGCATCTTTAAAATCCACCCTAAACTCAGACTCTCTGGTATAGTTTACTCTTCCTGTGGCAATTCTGAAGAAAGCTCTCCTTCCTTTTCAGTTGCAGGGGGGGGGGACATTTTCGAAAAAATTTCAGATTTCATTGTGCATTTTGTTATCATTATGGTACTCAATGAGCTCAAACAACTTGAGCCAAATTAGTTTAAAGGGGGGGTACAATGATGTTTCATGCATTCAGAGTTGTTTACACTGTTAGAGTTGGATTCTCATACTAAGCATGTACAATATTTCAAAAAAACAATTTGGACGTATGACGGAGTATTTCTGTGCTAAAAATCTTACTTCCGGTTTGAGAGTTTTTTTCGATCGTGGCTCTTCATGACGTAGACGAGGGTGGAACTCCTTATATGGGCATTTCTCCCGGAAGAGCGCGCCCGCGCACACATCGACCAGAGCGAGAGCGAGAGCTCACCCATCGCTTCATTCAGCAGCGCTGCATGGGACTCGCTCAGGAAGAATGTCTCTGAAGAAGTGTGTTTTTGGTTGTAAGGGAAACATAACTTTGTTCAGCTTCCTAAAGAACCCAACGTTATGTAAACAGTGGATGCAGTTTGTTTTTCCGGAGCAGCAACGCAGTTTCACAAGCGTGTTCGTTGACGAATGTTTTATAAACAAGGCCCAGTTCGACGCTGGATTAGCACATCGTTTGATACTGAAAGATGGAGCGGTCCCAGCTATAAAAGATCAAAAATAATGATTCAGAACTGCAGACAGTAAGTGAAACTGCATCAAATGTCTGTGTTTTGTTGGCAGTCAGAGCTCAAGTGCTCGTCAATCTTTAGCTCCGCCCATGGCACGCCTCCAGGAGCTCGGCTTTTTCCAGAGAGAATCGTAAAGCTGTATCTTTTATAAATATGATAAAACTAAAGACTTTTTGGAGATATGAAGGATGCAGTACTGCTCTATAGGTACTCAAGATTAACATGAGATTGTGTGAAACTGTGTGCTATGTCCCCTTTAAGAACATTTTATAAAATTATTTTCATTAAAAAAAAAAATTACAAAAAAATACCAAAGAGCTGGTATAAAGTTTGCATTAAGCAATATAACGCATGCAACAGTGTTGTTGTTTTAAATATGAAGAAACAATATGAAGAGTTAATATTGACTTGTGTTTCAGACAAAATCTGGCCATATATATATTTTTTTTTACTGCCAATAAAAATGTTCCAATAAAGCCAAATCATCAAGCTTTTGCATAGTGCCAAATGCCCTATAATCAGCTCGGTATAGGAAAGCAGAGAACACTTCATGGCTCTCCTGAGCAGAGCTGTCAGATGTCACTCGCCGTCAGATGACTGTGAGTGAAGGGAAGGCTGGCCCTGTGTACGCACGTCTCATATCTAACTCACCTTGAAGGCTCTACAGTAAGGGCCCCTGCCGCCGGCTACTCACACACACGTCAGATCGTCTCAACACACAGCTCTTATTAATTACCACATTTGTACCAACTGACAGACCACTGAGAGGTGCAGGAGACTGAAAAAGAAATGAGGACAGGTGTCCCTCTTGCATGTACTTCGCCACAAATACACTGATCCTAGTGTTCCCTATTACCTCAGTCAAGGGGTTCAGTTGATCCAATTCCAGTATCCTATCCATTTTTTGTTGATGAGATTATTCTATGTGAAGAAATATAGGGGGGGGGGGGGGGGAGGTATAGACTTAAGTATAGACCTTTTACTAAAAAATCTATTCAAATTTAATTTAAATCTTCACTGAGTGTCAGAAAAGGGCAAAAGTTTTTAATAGAAAAAGAAAATGTTAACAAGGTATGAAATAGAGAAAAGGTAGAAAATACATTTTACTATAAAGTATTATAAAGCCATTGTTATAATGGTTTAAAATTATAAAACCAAATTCAACAACAGCCAGTAAAAAATACTTTATATGTAAGAATAAATTCAAATTCATAAGCAATACAAACATGTAGGATAATGCCACATGAAACTAATAAACCTAAGAACAATTAAATGTACTGTAATATTGTTTTTTTATTAATATTGCTTTGTAAAATCTATAAAAGCAGATGAAGCATTTTAAAATGTGACTACATCAAATCACTGTACAGCATCTGGAAATGTAGTAATTAATTATACTGAATTATTCTAAATTTACAAAGAAAGAAAATCAAAATGAATCGCTGTCAACCCAGAGATTCACACTGGACTATTCAGTGTACAGTACAGTGGCGGCTCGTCGGGGGAGGCAGGGGAGGCACAGCTTCCCCATCATTTTGAGGTGTAAATGGGAGGAGGACGATTTAATGTTAATAAAATACACAATTTATTTCAGTTCATGTCTCAGAATGTGTATTTTTTGTTTGTAATTTCACAGTTGTAATACCATAACGTGAAAGCGCTGCTTTTCGATCGCGAATGTGCCGAATCTGCTGATGTAATCACAACCGCTAATGATAGAGAAGGGGAGGGGGAGACCGGGGAAGAGCTGAGCTCTCATGCTTCCGTTGGTAAAAAAATAAATTAGCCAATCAGCATCGAGTGTTCATTTTCAGCGCTAATGAGTGTTGAGAAAAGAACCCTCGCAAGGGAGGCTAGCCTCCCTTCTGATATCAACCAATCATCAGAGAGATGTAAATTACATGATATTAGTTGGAACGTCTCCCGCTGCGCTGATAATAAACCAACAGTACTTATGAATAGCGATATTGAATATTTGATCTCCAACAGATTTACTAAGTTGTCATTCAAACAGTATATATACAAATTTAGGGAAAACAGCCTAAGCTGGATATAGGCTACAGCAGTCTGCTTAATTAAATGGCGCAACAGGCAGCTCTCTTTTAACAGACTTCTAAGAAGGGATGGATGTTTGCTTCAAGTGATAGGCCAGGTAAGGGAAATTATATTATCTTGCTGTATGTATGTAGTTTTCTTTACATTTTCTGACTAAAAGCAACCAAAAAGCCATTTTAAAGTGGTTAAGCAAATAATAATAATAATAATAATAATCGGCAGGGATCCCAGACCAATACAATTAGTGTGCCTCCTCTATTTTAAAACCCACAAGCCGCCATTGGTACAGTATAGTGTTTTTTAAATGTGAAAGTGTGTAGGTGGCTTGTCTCATTGAAGACACTCCACGTTAAAAACAAAGACAATTTATTCTTATCAGATTTTCCTGTTCTGCATTTTAATTCTCTGTATTTGTCGGCAAAACATTGCAACTATGCACCTCGAGGCATTTGTGAATGTGCAGATTGCAAAGGACTTGTTCATTAATATTTATGCTTTAGCTATTTTCATTAATGCTGCAGTAAATTGTTGTATGAGATTCAGAGGGCCCTCAGTATCTAAGAGCTGATATATTCACAGCACGCGGCAGAATAACCCCAACACTTATCTAGCGGGGTCCCATTGCATTAAGCTAGAGAGCAGGAAAGACCCTGGCCTACAGAGAAGTGGTCCTTGTGGTGTATGAGTGCATCACACCTCACTCTGAGCCTCTGATAGATCCAGGAGAGGCAACTCACACTGCACCTGCCCTACTTTGGTGTGACTAATGAACCTGGGGTGTCCTGAATCTGTCCACTGGCTGGAGGGGGAGGGGAGGAGAGGTGCAGAGCCGGTCTCTTAGCTGGCCATGGCCACTCACTATAGAATAGTGATGGATATGCAGTCTCATCTCTGGGCACAGAGCCAGGCCGAGTCTGGACACATGTGAACACACACACACACACAGAGAGAGTCAGGTAACAGTCAGCAGGATGCTGCATCAATTAGCGACGCTGAGTGGGGGATGACCACGGATCTAACTAAGACTATTGCTCCTGGAAGCGTGCCGACAGCTTCATTTCCCATGATGGCAATATGCAAAGTTGAACAAAACATGTTATATGTAAGGAGGACGTTTTTTTCAAATTTCAAATGATTGCCTTCATTTCGCTCACTCCCTCAGAGACCCTCAGCTGGTTCTCAAGGACAGATTATGGACTGGGCCGATGGGGCCTCTGACTGCCAGCGGGCTTCAAGATTAGATAAGTGCAGAAACAAGCCACTACAGAGGTAAAGTTGAGATAGATAGACAAATGGCTCTCAAATGTGTGCTGGGGACTGTTGGCAGAATGTAAAATAAATGAAGAAATGAGAAATGTTCGTACACCATTAACACCTTCTGAACACCCTGTTTAAGCTTTAATGTATCATACTGGTCATGGTACACTACAGTAATTGCAACTTTATTTTGTCTATTTGTAATATTGTGCAATTGTATCTTTATTTTTTTATAATTGCTATGTAATTGCTCATTATTTGGTCATTACAGAGGGCTTCAGACTTAAATTATGTCAAAATGTGATTACAAATGCAAAAAATAAATGCATAAAATGAATAAATTGTTAAAAAAACATTAAAATATGATTAAAACATTTTTAAAAAATATATATATTTTTAAATATCATTGGCCATTGTGTAGCATAGTGAGGTCCAAATGTAATGCTGAATCAGTTATAAGAGCACTTTATAATTATATAATTCATTCTTTTTTTAATTGTTTGTACAGTTATGATTACAAAAACTATCTCTCTCTGCCTCCCTACACTCATATTTTTTTAGAGTGACCAAAAAAAAACAAAAAACAATTGTGATTTTATTTTTCATACTAGCTAAATAAATACTTATTATGTGGTCATTAAAGGCGGCAGTGGTCAAAAATGCAACAATTTGTTTTAACAAACGAACATCAAAATATGTATTTAAAATATTATCGGCCATTGTTTAGCACAGTGAGGTCCAAATTAAATGCTGAACCAACTGAAAGGGAATTTGTTTGAGAATAAAACGGTGAGTGACAAATCAACATAATTGACTGTTCTGAATATTTCAGGCAGAAATATTCTCACAAAAAAAAAAAAAAAAAAAAAAAAAAAGTAGCAATTTAAAACGGCCTCCAGTGAAGCTTGTGCACTGGACCCTCACAGGACCTTGTATATTCTGCCCTTGCCCGTTCTTTAGCGTAAATGTTCTGTCATTTTCAACAGTAAGCAGCAGAAGCATTCTGAACATAAGTAAATAAGTTCCTCAGCAGCTCTCAGCAGCTTTGCCCACTTCGACAAACCCAGTGTTCTGCAGTGATATATTGTGCTAATGATGTGCTCGAGGACAATGAATAAAATACTGATGCAATAAAACTTCACACATTAATTTACCTTCTTCATGCATCTATAATGTGAACTTAATAAGCAACTCTCCGTGAAGAAATAAATCCAAATCTCTATGTAATTTTTTTTTTTACTTGAAACGTAATTAAAGGAAGAGTGTATCTAATATAGTCCAGATGAAAATATTCCCTGTGCAGTTGGAGAACGTTGCTGGGAGGAAATGCACACACATTTAAGTTTCAATGAGCGTTGAGATCTACTTCTTGCATGTGGTGATTAAAGACAGTGTAGGATGGTGCAGATATAAAACATTTGTCAACGTGTATCCCCTGACATAATCTCCCATGAACATACACGCCATTAAATGACGATCAAGAATCTGATTTTCCATCTTCCATACTACTTATGCATATTCTGTGATGCTTCTTAATCTGTTCTTATCGCATATCTAACATAACTACCATGATATCTCCAGGCAGAGGAGTCATGCTCATTCTAACCAAGGGGGCACGTGCCCCCTCAGATTTTCGAGCCAAGTGGATTTGGAATGCAGCTTCCAAAAGACAGACATAGCCGAATAATATTTTTTATATTTGATACAATCACACGGGTTTGATGTGCGGCACATCACTAGCACTAAATGCAAATCTGAGTTCACGCTTTGGCTGGTGCTGAGTCGGAAACAGATGCATTTTTACAGCACTGCGCATTATAACCAATCACACATGATTCTGTTGAGCTTATGAATGCAATGGCCAATCAGAGGCGTTCAGATGGGTCATTGCTGAAACACCGGAGTTTTGTTCACTGCGCGCATCGCTGACTGAATTCTGCTCTCTGGCTAATTAACTCTCTCATCAGAAACAACAAAGTGCAGATGTGCGTACAATGTAAGTAAGATATGCATTTCACAGTGTAAACGGCTTCAGTGATTATAATGGGAGTTTTTGACTCATGCCCCCTCAAAAATAATAAGTGCATGACACCCCTGTGTCCAGGGTAAATGTATTTGCTTTAATTAGATATATACCCTGAATACTTTAATTGCTTTTAAGTACTTTAGATTTGTCTTTTATGGGATATATCATGGCTCAGTTTTAAAACCTAGTGAGTACTGCCTACTAGGTGCCCCCTAATTGTCGACTAACCTTTAGTCAACGAGAAGAGGCTTGGTCGACCAAAATTATTAGTCGCCTATTCGCAGAAAAGAAAAAAAAATCCACAGGAGGTGAGGTTTATATTAAACAACCTAAATAGGGTGTAACTCTGACTCTCTATTGATTTCAATATAGGCGATGTGAGACTGACATCGTCATACTCGACGACACATTAATATACCATTCAGTAGCAGTCAGTAAGATTTTTTTTAAATAAATTGAATCTTGTATTCAGCAAGTATACATTATATTAATCAAAATTCACAGTAAAGACATTTATAATGCCACAAATGTCTTAAAAATACATACACACACATACACATGCATATATATATATACATACAGCTTGTCAGTGAACAACGGCTCTGTGTAGTTAATGCTGCTCAATGTGAAAGCCCGCAGGTGATGGAGATTTACCGCTGATTACAGAATTTTCTATAAATGGTAAAAGTAATAATATTATAATATTACTGCCTTTTTGTCCATAGCACACCCATGATGCTTTAAAATACTGCCTAATTATTAGATTTTGAAACAAGTCGGAATATATTCTGCCAAATACCTTTTTTTTCTTTTAGCTATAAACAAATTTAGACAGGATTGGGCCCCCAAGTAAATTTAATAAGACAATACTTAATTTAATTTCCAATTAAAGTATGACTTTTGGAAAAATTGCTCTTTAATTCAATATTTGTGGTTACAGTAAAAAAAATAAAATAAATAAATATGTAATTTCCAAATATATAAAATTACTAAGAAAAGTTATAAACATTGATTATTCTGAACAGCTCCTGTAAAAACAAACAAAACAAAAAACATCTGAATTGATTTAAAAGTTAAATACATTTATAGTTGAGCTCTCTGCACCGTTTTTACAATATAATCTAAGCCAACTCAAAGGTAACTAGGCCAAGCATGAAGCCAAAGCAGAAAATGCTGCAAATCTTTTTCTCCAGCCCAAAGTGTTCAGAGCGCCTACAGATAAAGCATACTGCAATGGCCTGGACAGGCCCAGCAGAGTTCTCACAGAGACACACAATTCGGCCACATTTACAGTCCGCTTCAATCCCTGGACTGCCCCAGTCTGTCTCTCTCGCTCTCATGCATATGAGATTCAGCCACGGAGCTTTTCTTTGCTCTAGTCTCATTGCAATCTGCAGTCCAGAAAATAATAGAGTGCTAATTAATTTCTAAATCCAGCCTATTCTCAGAGATGAACAAACCTAAAATCTCACTTTTGATGAATGTGCTGATTGCAGTGGTTTTCAATTACGATCCTCAAAAAAAAACCATCATCAACGCATTGTCATCAGTTAATCGGCACATAAGTACTGTATGACAACTTTGTTCCACATTTCTGATTTGAATTAATGAGTTCTTGATTTCCTGAGCTATAAATAACAGTAATTAATTGAATATTTAATAAGAAACAACAAGAAATTTTGTGTTTTTACATTTTATTCCAACATTTCACTGTGTAAATAAGCAGAAATAATCTACTTTAGACAAGTTTGTGAGGAAAGAAAAAGACTGGTTTCTGAGAACATCATGCAAAAGATTTGTTTAAAAGGCCCATGTAAATATGCACTATTGTAATGTAGGGGAGAGCGTAACTTTTACCAATTAGTTTTACCAATTACAAATTAACTTTGGAGTGAATAAACATCTATTATGTACACTGCCGTTCAAAAGTTTGGGATCAGTAAGACTTATTACTTTTTAAAGAAGTCTCTTGTGCTCATCAAGGCTGGATTTATTTGAAAAAAATACAGAAAAAAAAACTGCAAAATTGTTTAAAATAAAAGTGTTCTATTTTAATATACTTTAAAATATAATGTATTGCTGTGATCAAAGCTGAATTTTCAGCATCATTACTCCAGTCTTCAGTGTAGGGATGTAACGATTACCGGTTTGACGATAAATCATGATAAAACACCCCACGGTTATTATTACCGTTTCATATTTTAATTATCACTATAACCGTATTCGATTACCGCGATTTGAACAACTGAGGATAAATAAATACTGTACTGCACAGGGCTCCAGTGTGCGACCAAATGGGTGCATTTTGCGATATTTTTTTCTGCCGGTGCGACTAAATTTTGTGTGCATTGTTTAACTTATAAGCGCTGCATTTCTGTTGCATGTGAGAAACATCAAACGGCAAACAAATCCGAAAGCATAACAAAACCACGCGACTCGTTTGAGCTGCGCAGCTCTTCGAGTGTAGAGCCTGGTTTATACTCACCGCGTCAGGAGTGCGAAGCTGCGTGCAGCAAAAATGAAGCGAATATTGAGGAAACGATGGATGGGTTTCAAACTAAAGTAAAAGACCGCTTCTTAAACCAAAGGTGAACATGTTGGTATTCTTGTGGGACAAAAACATGTAAGCACCATCACCGACAGCAAGTTTAGTTTTACTTTTCTTTTTGTTTTCATTTTGAAAAGCTTGTTATCTTTGCTGTTTACCTCACGTTATGCTATGGAGGCTCTCTTTTTTATTTATTTGATTCCTCAGTGTTTGCTAAACGTTCTGTAATTTATTAGTCGGTATATAATACAGCATGTGGGTGTATGCCATGCCTCGTCTTATTCGTTTTTGTTAATAAAAGTTTTATAAGCTAGTTTGTCATTGTATCTTACTGTTTTATTGTGCTTTTTAATTAAGAATAACAATGAAGCCATCTTTTGTATTAGTCTTAAAAAGTGAAAGGTGTGTAGATCAAAAAACAGACCAAATTAGCTTATGTGGATTCTACACATTTAAACAATAAGGTATCTAGTATTATTTATGGAGCAGATAAATACATACTGTATAATCATTTATTAATCAATTATCATTTTGACTTGACCCTTTTCTTTATTTAAAAGCTGAAATGTGAGGTTTACCATTTATGAAACTTTTTCAAAGCTTTATTTGAACATTTACATTAGATATTTGAACATGTTATTAGATAAACTGTTGTCAGTCATGTTGTCATTTAAAATCCGGACATCATTGGCAATGTTATTGTTTTAGTTATGCAAACAAAAACTCCTTTTATTTGTTGTTTGTTGATTGTAAATGTAAAACTTGGTGAAATAATTTGTGTGTCAGTACTTTTTGAACATTTCCAGCACATTTTAACAATGCCGTGATAATACTGATAACCGTGATCATTTTGGTCACTATAATCGTGATAAGAAATTTTCATACCATTACATCCCTACTTCAGTGTCACATGATCCTTCAGAAATCATTCTAATAAGCTGATTTATTATCAATGTTGGAAACAGTTTTTGCTGCTTAATATTGTTTTGGAACCTGTGATACCTTTTCCAGGATTATGTAATGAATAAAAAGTTAAAGAACAGCATTTATTCAAAATAGAAATCTTTTGTAACAATATAAGTCTATACTGTCATTTTTTATCATTTTAACTCATCTTTGCTGAATAAAAGTATTAGTTTCTTTCAAAAATAGAAAGAAAAAAAATCTGCTGAGCCCAAACTTTTGAACGGTAGTGTATACTGTTACAAAATATTTATATTTTAAGTAAATGCTGTTCTTTTTTAACTTTTTATTCATCAAAGAATCTTGAAAATAAAGTATCACAGGATCCAAAAAAATATGAAGCAGCAAAAATTGTTTCTAACATCGATAATAAATCGGCATATTAGAATGATTTCTGAAGGACCATGTGACACTGAAAACTGGAGGAATGATGCTGAAAATTCAGCATGGCATCACTGAAATAAATATTTTAAATTATATTAAAATAGAAAACAGTTATTTTAAATTGCAATAAAATTTCACAATTTTACTGTTTTTTTTTCTGTATTTTTGATCAAATAAATGCATCCGCAAGCCGGGATCCGAACTCGGGACACCTGAAGTGCAACAGTGCTACAAAGAAATGATTATTGATCACCAAATCAGCATATCTAAATGATTTCTGAAGAATCAGACACTGAAGAATGGGGTTATTACCCCATTCTGAAAGCTTCTGAAAATTCAGCTTTGCCATCACAGGAGTAAATCACAAATTTTAAAAATGTTTTAATATTAAACAGTTATTTTAAGTTCTACTAATATTTCAAAATATTATTTTTTTTACTGTATTTTTAGATCAAATACATGTCGCCTTGGTGAGCTTAAAAGACTCAAAAACGTTCTAATTCTTGTGATTTAACCCAAACGTTTGATATTTTACTATAAGGTTTGAGGCACACAGACAGATGAGTCACAGATGTTGAAACAAAACATGTTACAAGACTGAATTTTCTAAAGGGGTCCTATTATGCTCTTTTACAAAGTCTTGATTTTGTTTTGGGGGTGTACTAGAACTGGCTCTCATACTAGGTTGTTCGAAAAACACATTATTTTTCACATATTTTACATTATTACAACACCTCTCTCCCCAGTCTGGCATGAACGGCTCGAATAGTTCATGTATCAAATGAAGGCCCGCCTTCTGAAATAAGAAATGTGCTGTGATTGGTTAGCTGGGCCAGTGTGTGTTGTGATTGGCACCACTCGGCCCATGGTTGGGAAATGTCATGCCGCTTACCATAGCCACCTGCGAGCTTCAGTGTAAATATTGTGTCAAAATCAAATAAATTTGAGCACGATTTAAACCCGGATGATTGTAACCACTCTAAATTCGTCTACCTTGGGAAAGCTAGTGTGTCTCCGACATAGTGATGACACTCATTGCCTTCTCTAGTGCAGCTCAACCAGGTCGCGTCCCATACACTTTTGACATGTATAGGCCTATAGACTCAAAATAAATAAATACATGAATAAATAAATACACACAGACGCACAGAGAGAAAAAAAGGCATGTCCATATCAGAAGTGCTTCATACATGACTGCTCTCGCAAGATACTGGCAAGCATTAAGAGCAGTATGGAGCGAGCAGCAGGTCGTGTTCTATAAATGGCAAGACTAGATTATGGCTGAAGGCAGGAACCAAGGACCCGCCATAATTCTTTAAACCTGACATGTAAATGTACAGCTCCTTCCCAAGCTAATCAAAATTAATACAGGACACAGAAATGTTGTGATGGTAACAAGCAGCACCTCTCAGCATACAATCTAAACTGCAAAGGGATCATGGAAGAGCTCGGCTGCCAAGCTGGAGCAGAGCTGAGGGAAGCTGCTTGGAGATATCACAGCATGGTTAGGCTACAGATGGCTGCGTGAGGTTTTAATAGGATCCATATGGAGACAGGTATCCAGCACAGCCGTTTGTTTAAAACTCGGAGATGCACACTACAACTCTGGCGAGAATGCACTTGGGTTTACGACGGACTAGCAAGGGAAAGAGAGTGATGGAGTGGGTGGAAAGGCTTGTTTGTTTGTTTTTTCTTAAGGCTGCATTAATATGGTCCAGGAAGTTAGAAAGATGCAAGGGGATTAAAAACAAAAACATGACTGCATGATTTCGACCATAACCTCACTGATAAATAAATGAGCTACACGAGGGACCTACAAAGTGGTCTTGGCAATTTAAAAGTAATGATAAAACTGTGCACAAAATGCTGAACTCATAAATAAGCAGAATTATAAAGTTTTGCACATGGATTGCACAAGGAAAGAGACTAATAACTCAATGTACCTGGTTTGTTCCACACGCATGTGATTGCACAAGCAATTTCAGGGATCATCAGTGAGGAATTCTTCCACTTTATATGTCTTGTGATTTTAAAGGCATAGTTCAGCCAAATATTACAATTCTATCAGTATTTACTCACCCTCATGTTGCTCCAAAGCTCTATGCTGTTATTTTTTCCAGCCAAATATTGGCATAATTTTTATTTTAGGGAGATCTTTTCTATTCAGCTCACTTTTCAGCCAAAAGAGATGCTATAAGCTCTGTATATTACAAATGTCCAGGGCAAAAATGCAAATTTCACACTGCCCATGTCACTAGTTTTAGGGACTTAATCTAAAACAACGAACATGAAATCAATTACATCTATAGTTATCCTTGGAATGATTTATGCAGGGATTTAATTTCCTTCCCTTGAAAAAGAAACTACTGAGAAACACACAAAAAAAAAATCCACTTTTACTACAGCAGCCCTTGACGCTTCAATTGAGGGTTATTAAATGTAATATCCCTGGTAAAAGACAATATCTACAATGGTGCGGAGAGTATAGAAACCCATCTGTCACTTGCTTAGTTTAAATTGAATGATAATTCCTCCAATAGCAGCTGCCCAATAAACATAGAAGTGCTCGTGGGAAAGATTAATTATTTTTATTATTATAACTGATTTTGTTTTCTACTACCAATCAAATGTTTGGACTCACCTAGCTGAAATAGTAATAATAAAGATATATAAAAAAAATAATAATAATTAAAAAAAACACATACACATACATGCACACACTGACAATATAAAATGTAAATAGAAATACAAACAATATGGGCCTTTATAAGAAGTCAAATATAAAATTCTAGTGTTTATACTCTATCATTACTGGTGACATAATAATATTACTATTCAGCATGCATCTGACACTAATTAAATATTTCAGAATATATGATCACACAGAAAAATAAGCTATTATCTAAGCTGACTGACACATGATATTTGATATAATGGTATCTGATACCATTAGACTCAACAAACGGGCATTCATACTTCACTTCTGTCCAAACTCTTTTAAATATTCATTATGCAAGACTGCGTGTCACTTTTCTCCCTTTAAGGCAGCTATTACATCAGTGCCACAACCATATTTGTCATGCTTTCACTTGGGTTGACAAACTCTGTCAGTCATCTTCACGGAGACAAATCTCAGAAATGTCATACACATAACTGCAAAAATCACAGCTTATCTTTTTGCTTCTCTTAGTAAAGTACACAAACCTTTCTACCCAATGCCAAGTTTTGGATATCATAAACGTAATTCCATTACACGTGCCCTTGAGCTTTGACAGCAGGAGTATCATAAAAGTCCAAAGATCGTAAAGTATTTTAAGCAGCACTAATTTCACCAGTTTGGTATTTTACCTGTGGAGAGGGGGACATGCGGTGGATCAATACAGGCAAAATCTTGGCATCTTTCCTTAAACGACTTCCTGAATTTATGGAACAGGTCCCACATACCTTCAAGCAAACTTTACAATACATCTTTCCATTCAGTGACACTTCATATCTCACCAAAACAACACTGACAGCAGATTTATGCACTTTACTGGTACCACAGAGCACATTACACCATTAGCTCGACTGTATTACAGGGACAAAATGTTAATATTTTCTCCCGACTACCATTAACAGCTAAAACCACACATTAGAGAAATGCAAAAGCAAAGCCGACAGGTCTGATTTTTCCTGCACATTCTGTGCACCCACTACATGATGTAGATATAGCAGGCAGAAATAAATATAGGTGTGATTTGCAGCTTATTGACATTTTTTCCTGTAACAGCGTTGGAGGTTTGCTCTATAAATATGTATATGCAAGTCTTCCTCGATTACACCCATGTCCCACACAAATCTGGGGTTTAAATAACTGTCCGACGTCTCCTTCGGCGGATATTCGCATCCACCGTTTTTCTATCTGTCATGTTTTACCGCAATGCTCAATGTCACGCTTACACTGCAGGTTTGTGATTTGCATTTTTTGTGACAATCTCAACAAAAGCGTCAGCGCCGTCACGGTAAAAGCAGTTCCCACAAAAACGCCACCTGATTTGGGGGGAAAAAAACTGATGATTTTGCAAATGTGGATTCAAATAAAGCAAGCAATCAACATGTCCCAGACAGAGACGATTAGGACAGAACTGATAAGATTAGCACGCACCAATCACCGTAATTTCATATACAGCTCCACGGCAATTAAGACATTTGCGTGTGATTATTTGTTGATGCAATTTAAAAGCTCTGCGGTTTCCCTCAATTAGCCAAGGTGAGGATTGGTGGATGAAGCTGCCTGCTTTTGATTAGAGACAGAGCCGCTCCACACAGAAATACACCCTACCTGCATTGTGCTGCCGGCGCGGGCTGCTTCTGTTTACTGCACCCATGGGAAGAGAAAGGGGAGAGGGGAGAACAAAACAACATGGAGACAGATGAACATGATGTGTACAAATGACAGAAAGGAAATTCAGTGAAGTGAAGAGAAAATCAAACGCTTTACATGCTAACAAAACAATGGCTTGTGGCAGTTTGCAGATATGATGCATTAGCGCTTATGTAGGTATAAACAGATGAAAACATTATTTGAATAAAAATTTGACCGTGATGGTGGGCAGCGGGAGGGGGATGAGAGCAAAAAGGCTGGAATGTATATAATTCGGTCACGCTGTTTCTCAATGCATTTCATTTAAACACTGAACAAAATGTCAGGTACAAGAGGTCAACAAAAACAGGCTTGAGCAATTTTCAACAACCATGCAGTAAGTCATGATAAGATATCTGCAACACTAAAAGGTATTGAGTTTTGGAATTGAATTATGATAATATGAAATGGCAAATATTTTAAAAGGGGGCTCCAACAGCACTAATATGCACTAAACAAAGGCAAATGCAATTTACCAATTTACGTAGACCTAATTACATGCTACAGGGAGCAAATTATATTTAAATATATATGAGAGAGAGAGAGCGAAGAGGCAGAGAGAAATCAAATTGATAATTCCTACATTTGTTCATCCTGTTATCTAGATTGTTTTACAGGTTAATAAAAAAGTAATGAGCAAAGCAGGAGTTTGGGAACGTGTATGAAAACGTGTTTTCAGAGAACAGGAGTCTGACAGCAAGATGGAGAGGCTGGGAAGTGAGGCAGGAGATGCTAGAGAGGCCGTGGGTGGGTGACTATGTCACATTGTGGCGTGGATGGAGAGAGAGAAACTTAAGGGAAAATATCACTGCCAACTGCAAAAATGGTAATCTGCCCTGAGCTTTAATAAAAGAACACAGAGGTTAGGCTGGTCCATAAATTATTTCCCATCCTATAGCATGAAATCCAGATGAAGACCGTGTGAACCCTGCTACTCGAGTAAATTAATATATTCATTGATTTCTGGAGTCTGTAGGCAACGGTATGGCCCATATTGCAGCACTGCAGGGCAGGACTGAGTGTCCTTCCTTAACCAGTAATATATGCTGAACTCAACATGCATGCAGAAGAACTAATTGAGGGTGTAACTGATTCAGGGCTACAACTATAAACCGATAAAGTCAGTTATAAACGATGACAATAACTGCCGGTGAAGTTCACCGTCAATTGTTTGAGTATTTGCACTGTGTGGTCAACCTCCATTAGGGACACCACTATATGTGACCCTGGACCACAAAACCAGCCATAAGTAGCATGGGTATATTTGTAGCAATAGCCAAAAATACATTGTATGGGTCAAAATGATCGATTTTACTTTTATGCCAAAAATCATTAGGATATTAAGTAAAGATCATGTTCCATGAAGATATTTTGTAAATTTCCTACCGTAAATATATCAAATATGTATTATCATTAGTAATACACAACTTTAAAGGCGATTTTCTCATTTATTAGATTTTTTGCACCCTCAGAGTCCATATTTTCAAATAGTTGTATCTCGGCCAAATATTGTCCTATCCTACCAAACCATACATCAATGGAAAGCATATTTACTCAGCCTTCTGATTATGTTATTATAAATCATCCTTATTCGATCCTTATGACTGGTTTTGTGGTCCAGGTTCACATATAGTACCATTTCTATTAGACATAAACTCTTACATTTTATTGTTAAATTCCCATAATACCATCACTCACACTGCACATACTAGCAGAAAGTGAGCGATCAAAGAAATCCAAAAATGAACTTTGTCATCATTTACTCACCCTTATGTAGCTTCAAACCTGCATGAATTTCTTTGTTCTTTGGAACACAAAAGCAGATAAATTAATGAATATCCCATTTTGCTCATTTATTGGCAGTACACTATGACTCACTTTAATGTTTAAAAGACCCGAGTGTGTCAGCAAAAAGTACATGCCGTTTGATGAAATTTTTCAGTTTTCCAAAGTGCTCCAGTCAGTTTCAATTCAATATAATTCACAACAAAAAATCCTCAAAGGGCAATTTTGGTGAAAAACAATCCAATATTGAAGCACTTTTATGGTAAAATAATATCCCAATGGATATTAAATAAATTTTCTTTTTGTGAAGAAAAGAAGTTTGGAATGACATGAGGGTGGATTAATGATGATAAAATGTTCATTTTGGGATGAACTATCCTTTTAAATGTTTTTGTCATACTTAAATTACAAGTACTTTGAGTGCAATTATCAAAACAATATTCATTCCCAGACATCAAATTTAGGTTTTAAAGCTATCATAAATTAAACTTTAAATCAAATCAAGGTGTGCAATTAAACCCCCAGTGGTTGAGGTTTGTTAACTTCGGTCACCTGAGATTTGCTGCTTTCAAACTGAATTTTCTTCTCAAAGTGATCAAAACAGTTGTTAGCTGCAGCCCTAAATAGAGCCTTAAATCAGCACACAATGGAGAGACTGCAAATCAGCCGTGTCATATTGCAAAGGGTTGGACACATAACCAGGGACTCATAAATATTCTGAAGAGGATTCATGCGATATCAAATCTGTTTCCTGGGCAGCCAGAGCTGAGGAATGTGACTTTTCTCCCTCTGACAGCTGAATCAACGCCATGGTTGGAGAGCAACTTCCAATAAAAGATAAAAATAAATGTACATTTCTGATCCCCATTAACGCTGAATGTCATGTTTATATAATTATTTATTAACTTCTTTATTGTGGTGCAGCGTTCCAGTCTCACCCGGCCATCTGTCCACAGTGAGGTGTGGCGTGTGCATTCTATTATAGCGGCCCTGAAGGGGGCCGAATAGGCTGGACCTGCGTTCACCTTCAGCTAATAGCAGAGAACACCCTGCGGGCAGACTCCAGTCGGCCCTGTCCACAGGGACTCAGACCTTCTGTCAGGGCTTAGGATCACTGTTTTTACCTTGACAAAGTTATCATGGACATGTTTATACAGGCCAGTGGAGCCTATACAAAAAACAAACAACCTAGAGGTCTGTGTTTTACAAAAAGCGGAAAGGTGGCCTCTTTTCCACAGAAAGCTAATAAGAACAAATATGAGAATAAGAATGACACATGTAAAGCATATTATGTAATTCAGACTTGCCCTGATGCCCTGTTACCTTCAGATACCACTTACATTTTTAGCATTTTGGACACACCCACAGCAGTCGTGAGCTCCAACTACCGTGCATCCCGCTGGTGAATGTTCTCACGCTACAGAAGCTCTCACACACTCGCACTTCACCTTCAACAGAAAGCCCAGATGGAGAGCCATTCTAATGATTGGCATGTGTTGCTATCTCTCTATTAACCTCAGAAGAACTCTTAATCTATATATCCCTTTTGTGTTACACCTAATCTATTCTCTTTTTGGCTGACTTTCTAGTGCTCATCTCTTGCTCCCACACTATCCCTTCCCCCATCTCTTTCTTTTTCACACAATCCCTGTCTGTGACTATGGATTTTCTAGAGCTGAGAATCAAGAAGTGGTTCCTATTCAGTGCAACTTTCTATATACAAAAATACAAGTGAAAAATTTTGGCATGAATAAATGACTCAAATCTATTATTTTTAAATCGACTTTACAGTTACTGAATTAGCATCTGACTTACCCACTGAACCACAACTGATTACTGTTGGTCATATTCAACTCTACTGAATTCAACATGCAAGAAAAACTCACTTATGTTGTACTTAATGTTTATGAGACTTATCGGTGATCATTTAATCACCTTCATGATGTTCCAAACCTATATGGCGCTACCAAAACGAGATATTAGGAAGAACGCTAGCCTCAGTCACCATTCACTGTATATTTTTTCAATCCAACTTCTTTTATAGTGTAGTGGTTTGAAGTGACCTGTGCCTTTTTTTTTTTTACTCTCTCTTTTGTCAGTTGCTGTTTCTCTTTTAGTATTATTAGTATGTAAATAAGAGATCAGAGTCGCTATATTATACGGACAATTTGATGGGATGGGATGGGATGGGATGTAATATATCCTCTCATCTATTAACATTAATGAAATGCATTTACAATATCTTATTTTTTCACAGCACTGTATAATAAAATCTAACTTGCATTATAGTAGTATATAGTTAAAGAACTGTTATGGAATTGGAATCTTAACCAGAACCATTAATTCCCATTCCTAGTCTCCTCCTCCCTGCTGAATTCCCATTTCTCTACTATTCTCCCTGCAGGTGAGTCGAGTCTGGATACAGCCGTGAGGCTGCAGCAACAGGATGTGACTAGCAACAAAGCCTCTCTGAGCCTGTGCATTCTTCTAAAGAATGAGATCTCATTAGTCTGTACGAAAACCTGTAGAGAATGAGAGGTGGGACCTCGGACCACCTGACTACATCGTGGCCTCTGTCCAGCTCACTTATCTCAGTCTCATCCTGTGCGTAACACCACAGGGCAGCACTTAATTATGAGCCGAATCGCGCTTCAAAGGCTCGCCTGCCATCGCAGACATGCAAACTCCCAGGGGTGTTTATCACTGAAAGGAAACTACTACACATTGGTCTAGACGCAACACACTTCAGATGCTGGTCGGGGTAATGGCTAACGCAAGCAAAGCATGCTGAACTCATAAATAAAAGAAACGAAAAACAAGGGAGGGGTTTTTGGCAAAAACATAAAAGACCAAACTGTTAAGAGACATTGTTCTGCTAATTAAACACTAACGGCAGAACAAAAGCATGAACCGACTCATTCCATGGCCTGCAGATCTCACACAGCCCGCGTTCGCTGGAACAGCGTCAGCCGTATCCCAGGAGTTCCTATTCCTGTTAACAAATAGGTCAATATTGCCTGGTAATGCAGAACAGATACTCTCTTCTTGTGCCATTTTTTTTGGCTCTGTAAGACAGACACAATTGTACACATCAATATAAACAGACAAAGAGGATCAAAGCGTCAGAGGCTCACTGCTTCTCTGCCGAAAGCTTCTCCACCTGAGCAAACACAGAGCTTTCATCTTCCCATTCCGGTCGCCCTGGGCACACGGAATGTTGGGTACCATTCTTTCCAGCATCTAGGTGGATTATAATGCTGCACACACAGTCCACGTACAGAGTGTACTTCCTCAGCTGTTTCTTTAAAGCTTTGTGATTTAATAAGCTATGGATATCGAACAGGCAGACACAATAGGTTGGATTTGAAGTGCTGGCACTGGCTGGGGCCGGAGATGAGTAATGCATGATGGACAGTTAGAGAGCTCTAACTAAAAAACACAAAGAGATAATATGCAAAACAAGTGTCGGTCGTACAGATGGTGTTTGTGAGAGTGGCCATCCAAAAGGGACTGATGGTGTACTTCCAAGAGTAGAGAATCCAGTCGTACGCAGTGATAACCTGGGTTGAATTTTCTCAAGAACTAAGATAAACAGACGAGAAGGGGATAAAACAAAGGGAGAAAGTGGCTGGATACAGATTTACGGAAAGAAGGACCAGTAGCCCAAACCCTGGGTGGCAGAACAGCATGCCATGCTTCAGTGGAAACACCACAAACAACCACAACACACAGTGAGAAAACTCACATGGTCTCCTGCAAGAGGCGTTGACTCGAGAGTGGCCCTGAAAGCAAAGCATATATCTTTGAAAGCATGCACAGGGACAACAGGAAACTTCTATCTGGGATCATTAATTCAGCTCACCTACTTACCGTGTCTCATTAATGCACTGGGACTGAGTTTATCTGTTTATTTAACTCCTCACCAGGTTACTAAATACACTGAAGATGCTTTACAACGCTGACAAAATCAAAGACAGATAAGGCAGTAAAAGTTGACGGGTCAAGGTAGAACCATCATGAGGGATGACTTGCACTATTCGGAAGCCTAATCATCCAGGCCGTTTCCACCCAGAGATATGAGGGCAAGCCCAGACTGCAGGGTTCTTACAGCTCGTGTTACATCACACTGTATGGGGCCTCAGCCATCACCCTCTTGTTCCCGACCAGGGGCACTACTTCAGGCAGAGTTATGGATAAGAGCTGCAGGGTGGAAGTGGAAGATATTTCACGCAACTAAACATGGATTGAAATGGCCTTCACAAAACAGACGGAGAGAGGGGAAAATCACCCAAAAATGACCATAAGAACCAAGGTGAGCGCTGCACCAAAAGGTGAAATTAAATGCATTAACTGCATTAAAAAGCTTCACGCAAAACTGCAACAGGGTTTCATGATTCAATGTCTAAAAAAAGGATGTAGATTAGGGCAGTATGAGAAACAAAATTAACTGATATAGTCACGAGGGCTGTGTATCAATAATTCACAACAGTGTTATTTTAGTATCATTGATATACTATAGTTTTTGTTAATATTTTTAATTTTCTATTTTAATTTTAAAGTTTTAGAAATTTTGTTGGGTGTCATTTTTACCAGTTTTTGCTTTTTAAAATGTCTATAGTTTTTATTTAGTTTTCATCATTTAAATATCTTAATATATTTTAGGTTTATTTCAGATAGTTGCCAAGACAACATTTCTAATTAATTTTTTGAATACACTTCATTTAATTTCAGTTCATCTTTAATTTAACACATTTTTTTTTTGTTTAAGTTAACAATAACAGACCCAATTCACAAGCTGATGTTTTGATCTAAATCGATTTTATTTTATTCATTTGGGTATATTTTCGTAAAACTATTTTTTAGCTATTGCTGTAAAATATTATATTTAAAATGTTAAATACTATACTGCAAAATAAGTAACACTTATAATAGGGACCAATTCTAACTATTAACTAGTTGCTTATTAGCATGCATATTACTAGCGTATTGGCTATTTATTAGTACTTATAAAGCACATATTCTGCAACCCTAATCCTACCCAATACCTAAACTTAACAACTAACTTACTAAACAGTAATTAGGATTTTGACGCAAAAGTCTTAGTTAATAATTAATTAATAGCAAGAATTGGACCTTAACATAAAGTGTGACCTTATTATTATTATTATACACAATATTTATTTATTTTTACAATAATAATAATAATAATATTATATACAATTGTAATTCCAAATATTATTTTACAAATTAACAACAGGTCAGGGCCCAAAATATGCAGTTCAGCTGTTCTTTATTTATTATAATAATTCAGTATTTGTAATAGCAATTCAATAATTGAGCCCTTTTGAATGATTCATTAAACAGACTGGCACAGAAGAGTCAGTGCTGCTCCAATTGTCAGACAATTTCCTTGTAATTTAATTTACACAGCAGTCAGGCGACATGATTAATTGTATTAATTGTCTTAGTGCCTTATTTTTTATATAATCAATCATACTAAATTAATGTGTTAAAATTGACAGGCCTAATTTAAGCCAAAAAAAAAAAATCAACCACAAATGACAAACAAAATCTCTTCAAACTTCTTGTTCACGTTCAAAAGAAGGGAAACGATTAGCACTCAGCGGGTATGTCATTCTGAGAGGCTCAGTGCTCATATTCTGACCCATGGAGAGAGAAAAGCAAGCAGGCTTGAGCAATGAAGTTGGGAATTTAGCATAACAGATCCCCCACACAGAGTGATCAGATGGGCCGCAGCATGACTCTATGAGACAGGGCGACCCCCTCACGTGCAAATGAATCTAAATAAATAAAAAAGCACACCAAAATGAATAGGAAAAAATAAAGAGATGCCTGAAACGATTTTGGTGCTCATGAAACAGGCTTGAAACACAAAAAGCCTCTCAGCAGGGTTGGCTGGAGAGCTGAAAAACAGAGCAGTGGGAGATGTCCAGTATGTTCCATTAACAGGTGTCCTCCAGCTATACGGAGCTGACCACTGATCAATCTCCCTCACTGGTATAGATCCAACTGTTTGGGCAAGCATCAAAAACGACTTATTCTGGCTGGAAGGGGTTTCCGTTTGGCTAAATATTCAAGCATTTTAATAACTGTCACTTCTATAAAAAAAGATTTATTACTTGGAAGGGAAATAACGCGAAACAGAAGCTTATCCATAAAACTTCATATCTACGGAAGGGAGGAATGCCAGAGTAAATGAGCTCTTAAGTGCTTTTTCATTTAAATGGCTAAACGGCAGTGTGGAGGGCAGAGCTTAATATTAACAGGCTTAGACTGGCATAATAAAGCAAAATAAACAGACATAACAGTGCAGACAGGCTTCGTACAGAAGGGAAAGAACAGGCCTTTCATCAAGTTTAGATGTGACAATGACACCAACTTACAAACAACAAAAATTCCAAAGTGTTGCATTCAAACCTACACTGGAAACATTTTTGCAATCTTAATGAGAAAAAAATTAAGCATATTATTTTACCCGATTTAGAAGGATAGTGGACCTAAAAAATTTAAATTGTTAATTTAGAAAATCTGAATATATATATGTATATACACAATTTAGATTTCTCAAAATATGTTCATATATATATATATATATATATATATATATAACTACAAAAGCTGCATGGACATAAAAAATAAAATAAATAAATAAATAAAAATGGACACTTTGACATCAATGGTGTTGGGTAATAGAGAAGCATTGAAGAAAAACCCATATGAGTTTGGAATTAAAGTAAAAAGTGTCTCTTTGTCCTGACAGCAGCCCCTCAGCACGAACCTGCTCCTTCCTGCTGCTCATCAGGACGTCAGAGGCGGAGAAGACTTTGAGAAGTCCGTGGCCGGGAGAACCGTGTAGGATTGTTGTCCGGAGCTTCCGAAAGAGGCCAGTCTGGCCCCCCTGGTGTACTGTGACTCAACAGAGGGCACTAAAGCATCTCTTCCTCTCCTTTTCAGCTAATTAGCTCAGCTGGAGAGAGAACCAGGGTGCTCCAGAAAAAAAAGAAAGAGAAAGAACGAGGGTAAAAAAAGGAAACAGATGACCTCCTCCAGATGAAGCAGCCTTCGAAATAGCTGACCCACTTGTAGACACACTTTCGGATATTTGCGTGTCCTCAATGCAGTAACCCATATAGCGGTGTAGTCTACATAGGGCAGGGTGGAAATGCAGAACTCATCTCTGGCTGATCGGGGGGGAAAGAATGATGGTGTGCATTGCGTTCAAGAAGCCTGAGGGTCTCGTGCTCGTGCATGTGCAGTTCCACTCATCCTTTGCCGGCACATCTGAGGTAGGCAGGAAGAAGATTCTCCCACACGACCATTACCACGCTGACTGTTTTTGGCACCGCAGCAAAAAAGACGCCGGCTTACTGCGAAAATGTTGCTTATCTAATGCGACAGCTCCATAATGAGCACTCTTTCTAATATTTCAGCTTTTTTACAGCACTTTTCATCAACGCCGAGGTCTGATGGAGTGGCGACGCATTAGCGCCGCGATAGCCGTGGAATGGATTGTCAAGCAATTTGGAAAAGCCCTCCGAATTCACATCACATACGCATATTAGCAGTAATACAAAGCACAAAGTCTGCAGAGATGTTAAATGCCAGGGGGAAAATGGACCATGTCTCCACAGGAGTCCAACTGAAAGCTATTTCAATGTAAAGGGACTAAAGGCACTGATGCGGTCACTGCGAGGGCATGGAATATATATAACAGAAATCTGTAAAGAAAATCTCGATCATTCTTCTTAACCATCAGTGAGAGATAACATGCTCATCACAAATGCTGAAAAATCACAAACAGATTTATAACTAGAAGAGCATCTCTAAATATGTGCAAATAGCTTTTAATCAAACATAATTTGGTCTTCATTTAAGTAAGTGTTGCAAACGAAAGAGAGAAGATGGTTTATAGGCTGGGCTTGTCTCAGATGCTTTAATATCTGATGCATACATCTCTGTTAATGAGTCATTTAAAGTTTGAAGCACTTGAACACAGTTTGCTGACTCACTGCAATATAGCATTCATCATTTATTGTGTGTGAGCCATTAAAAAGCTGCCTGTGGGAACAAGAATGCACCTAGCTTTCGACCAAAATTAATAATAAAAACAAATAAAAAAAGAGGATGGGAATTATTGAACGGGTGGGGGGGAAGGAGGGTGGTCAAACTATCGAAAGGGCAGTGGATAAAAGGGTTAGCAAAAGTGTTGTTGAAATCAGAAACCACAATTTCGCTATATAGATTCCTTCTCAAATTGAAAATCAACTTTCAGTGCCCTTTACCATTAAAAGTCAGTGAAATAAAAAAGACAGATGTGGGGACCTGTATTCAATTAGAAAAACCAGGCACAGCTCAATGACCTCAGAACATTAGCAGCGTCGTCAGGAGCTTTCGTACGGTGCTTTAATGGGTACTCACCTCTGAGAGTAAGAAATCTGTCTGAGTGCTTTTGTCAGCTTTTTGGCAAAGAGATTTCAGAGCAGCACGGGTGGATTCCTGTTAAAAAGATGTATGTATCAGAAAAATGTGACCGCATTAATACAAGTTTTATTACATAAAACAGTTCTCTGAAATATTTGATTCTGACTTGTCAATCTCAACATCTTATAATTGTATAGTCGTATATTGATGTATATTGACACATTGGCTAAACTGTATGGAGTGCCACTTAAAAATAATAAATATTTATAATATATAATTATTATATTCTAAAAAGGTGTGTTTATCTGTCAATTTGAAAAGTGAATATTTATTTTTGATTTTTGAATTAATATATTGATAATTGATTTTATTTTTAAATGGCACTCCAAGTCCTCCATAAAATTGTACATTTGGATGAAATACACACACACACACACACACACACACATACATATATATATATATATATGTGTGTGTGTGTGTGTGTGTGTGTGTGTGTGTGTGTGTGTGTGTGTGTGTGTGTGAGAGACCCTGGACCACAAAACCTTTCTTAAGTGTCAATTTTTCGAAATTGAGATTTATATGTCATCTGAAAGCTGAATAAATAAGCTTTCCATTGATGTATGGTTTGTTAGGATAGGACAATATTTGGCCGAGATAACTATTTGAATATCTGGAATCTGAGGGTGCAAAAAAATCTAAATACTGAGAAAATTACCTTTAAAGTTGTCCAAATTAAGTCCTTAGCAATGCATATTACTAATCAAAAATGAAGTTTTGATATATTTATGGTAGGAAATTTACAAAATATCTTCATGGAATATTTACATAATATCCTAATTATTTTTGGCATAAAAGAAAAATCTATAATTTTGACCCATACAATGTATTTTTGGCTATTGCTACAAATATACCCCACTGACTTAAGACTGGTTTTGTGATCCAGGGTCACATATAGGGTCATGATAATGATCCTCTGATTTTACATTCATATCGGCTATACGATAAGAAAAATGTTGAGACTTGGCTTGGAATATCAAGCAGCCTTAATACCCCTCTCGGATGCAGCAGACCGGCAGACTAATAAAATAAGAAATATGGTGCAGCAAAATTTAGGGCAGCCATACTTCATTAATGACATTCAATAAAGACAGTAAAAATTGACAAAGACAAGCCTAGCCAGCAGGCTGCCAGTTTCACCAGTGAGTATTATTTTACGAGCTTTTGCCATGATTTATTAAGCCATTGTGGCCGCAGGTTCTTTTCCCACTAAAAATAGAGCGGAGGTCTCTGGGCGAAAGAATCTACAAAGCAATGATGTCAATGACCAACTATTCTGTTGATTCCAATGTCGTCAGCAGGATGCCCCATTATGCATACGTGTGTTCAATATGCATGCTTTACTGGAGATAAAATAACCACTGCAGCTCTTGGGTCAAAACCCACATCACACAGAGTTTGAGTCACGGGTTCCTATGGAGCAAAGAAACTGCAGTGAGCACTGTGGTATTTACCAACAGACTGTTTTCTCTGAGAAAAAGACTGTGACCTTCAGAGACGTGCTTAACACTATTGGGAGCACATTTTCTGAAGTATGGAGAACATTTAAACTAGTAATGCAGTGCAGCAGCTGAAAGAATAAAGGCGAGTCATTAGTTTTCAATGAGAGCTGGCGATTTCTAGAGCTTGACTTTTTGCGAAGTATGGACAGGTTTTAGGAAGGCCTTTGGGGCATGGAATATAGTGTACGAGTCATACAGTATGCTGTCACACAGAAATGCTGTTATGATACTTTGAATGGTGAGTGGTGATTTTAAAAATGTTGCTAAAGTGGCATGTGTGTGAATACACAAAAAAGAGCAAGCAGGACGACATTCAAAATCTCATACATATAAGTAAATTACAATTTGCATTTTTGGGTGAATCTTATCCACTCATTCCTCTTATCCAATCAGAAGACAAGAAATGTTAAAAATTTGCAGCACCAAAGCTTCTTGAAGTCTTTAGTTTTCAAAGAGAATTGGGGATTTGCAGAGTTCGACTTTTTTTTGCAATGCAGTGCCTATAAATGGGAGTCATCAAAACTGCAGGCAGGGTTTAAGAAGGCCTTTGGGACATGGCATATAGTGCATGTTGTACAAAATGCTGTTATGACACTTTTAAGATGCTTTTGCCACCTTTTTGAAGTTTGAAAACATCAGTCACAATTCATTGTAAATACCTAAAAAGACAAACCAGAACAACCCTGAAAATCTCATATGGATAAGTAATTGACAAAATTTACATTTTTGGGTGAATCTTAGCCACTCATTCCTTTTGTCCAACCGGAAGACATGTTAAAGATTTGCAGCACCAAAGCTTCCAGAAGTCATTAATTTTCAATGCGAGTTGGTGATTTCCCAAGTTTGACTTTTTTGAAATGCGTGGACTACAAATGGGAGTCATCAAAAGTGTGGACAAAGTTTAGCGAGGCCTTTGGGACATGGAATATAGCATATGACTCTTATGAATTTTATAAGACTCTCATAAGTCTTATGAAACATTTTTTATGATGCGTTTGCAACCTTTTTAAAAGCATCTGTGACCATTCAGTGTAAATAAATGAAAAAAGCAACCAGGGAGACATTCAAATTCTCATACGGGTAAGTAAAATGACAGAATTTGCATTTGGGGGGGGGGGGGGGGGGGTCTTCACCACTCGTTCCTCTCGTCCAATCATAAGACACCAAATTCTAGGCGAGATATAAAAATCAGTCATGGATTGTTTGAAACATCATGTACTTTGTTTGTCCTTTTGCTTTTACAGCCTCTTTACTGCCCTCTATTGTTTTTATTTGTCTCTCCTCCTCCATGCCTATCACGCCATCCCATCCCTCTTTTCAAGCCCACTACTCTATAAATCTGAGATGGACCTGTCATATTTCTCCTTCACTCGTCTCCATCCTAGCTGCTGGGACTGGGAACATTATGTGTCTCACAGTGCATGTAAAGTACACGACGAGCTGTTTACTGCCAGTTAAGTGTGTCTATCAAATATTGTCCCAGGTCAAAGGAAACTGCAGAGTAGCATCTCCATAACTTCCTAATGCGAGTCTTGGGAGAGGGAAAGGACATGAAACCAACAGGGTGTTAACTCGAACTGTCAAATAAATGCATGGAATTAGGGTATCCCAATGACAATGGAGCAAAGGAACCTGTTTTTACAATCGTAAGACTTTCTGAAGGTGGTTATGAAACGTTACATTGAACTCGACGAGTTTTCTCACCAACTCAGCCTGAAGTCGTACAATCAGTTCGTCTTTCTCCTTCAGCTGCTGTTGCAGGAACTGGTTCTCTTCTCTCCCAGGATCCTGCACACAAAGCACACACAAACACGTTTAAAAAAAAAAAAAAAAGTCAGTCTGCGTTATTCAAGCCATCGCCCCCAGTTTGAATCTGCAGCCTCGTGTGTGGGGGCGTAAAACTGCTGCTGTTGAGAAGTGGAGGTGTGTTTTCTGTGCCGTGGTTTCACTCTCCTCCATAAACTTCACCTGAACTATCAGGCACTTTCCCACGACCTTGTGCTGTCAGCATCCATTATGTGAGGCTGGGGGAGGGGAGGGAGGGACTGAAGCTTCAAGGACAGCAGAGAAGGACCGAGAGGCCCAGGAGCAGAATACGGCCTCCACGAACAACCGAAAAGAACCATCGCCCCCAAAAACGACATCTCTCCTCTAAAAGAAGCGCTCGATGGAGATTAGACAGCGCTGGCATGAGGTAGCTGGACGCAATATGCATGAGTCTGGAAACCTTCATGAGAGATCAGGAAAGGGGATTATGGTCTTCAATGCCACGTACTTGGAGACATCGTTGCTCAAAGCTCTCTGGCTTTGGCTTGAATGAGCTCCTTTTGTTGACATTACATAAACATCTCAAGGGAGCTGTTGTCAATCTTTGATGCTTCTCTGTAAAGGAAACTAATTTCTGCCTGGAGATGATGATGACATACAAAGTGACTAAATTAGAATCATACTGTACCTATACATTTTTTATGAACCGCTGCAACCCCATCAGCAAGGCTCAAGTATCTCTTCATCACTACCAAACCGAAACATGTTCCTTTGAACTCAAATACTGGATTTCATTTAGCTGTATAATAATGGCCATTAATTATCATTAATATGATTACAATACCATTAAAATGGCCATTATCACAATGAGTCACTTTTGAACTAAAAACAATCAATTACTGTTGGTGAAAAACATACTCACCAAGTCTGCTACCATTCAAAGGTTTCAAATCGCTATGAATTTTCTATCTTTGTGTGATGTATGCTTTTATTTGTCAAGGATGATTAAACTGATCAAAAATTTATGAACATTATTAAACTTATTAGAATTTCAAATATTTTCTTTAAAACATGTCTGTCCTTGCTGAGGATTCTCTAATGAAAAACAACTCAAATAATGTTTTTTGGGCTGCCCGCAGATTATTGTAATAACTATAATAAACATGCACACCATTTTTCGTTGCAACTGACTTGACAGCAGTTCAGCACTCAGTCACGTTTTTGAATGTTCCACACATTTCTAAATCAAATTCGAATTGTTCTCAAGTTTTGTCTTTAGCACTGATAAAGTTAGTGTTAATTTTGGCCATTTTTAATTTTCTATCTTTGTGTGATGTATGCTTTTATTTGTCAAGGATGATTAAACTGATCAAAAATTAAACAATTAAAACCATTTAGGGATATCTTCTTAGGAAAGAAGTTAAGAAAAAATAAAAACAATTCACAAATTGAACTTATGAACATTATTAAAAACTTATTAGAATTTCAAATATTTTCTTTAAAACATGTCTGTCCTTGCTGAGGATTCTCTAATGAAAAACAACTCAAATAATGTTTTTTGGGCTGCCCGCAGATTATTGTAATAACTATAATAAACATGCACACCATTTTTCGTTGCAACTGACTTGACAGCAGTTCAGCACTCAGTCACGTTTTTGAATGTTCCACACATTTCTAAATCAAATTCGAATTGTTCTCAAGTTTTGTCTTTAGCACTGATAAAGTTAGTGTTAATTTTGGCCATTTTTCATTTAGTCTTAGTCTTTTAAATTAGTCTTAGTCCTGTGTCAAATGTACATTTAGTTATCATATTTAGTCAACATTGTCCTGTTGTTGTTTAGTCAAGTTTTAGTCAACTAAATGTCTAAGCATTTTAGTCTAGTTTTAGTCAGTGAAAACTTCACATTTTCGTCATGCTGTATAATGGTTAAACCGAAAATTGATATACGCACTCTGTCTACATTATGAAAACTGGTAAAAACAAGCAACATTATAACAGTGAAATTCCTAATAGTAATTCCAATAATTCCAAATTGTAATAATGTTTCTGTATTAAAACAACGGCCGTTGAGTAAGTACAAAGTAAGTGTAAATTCAGCAACCACAATCGCAAACAAAAGTCAAGATCTCATGACCGAACACACAGGCTGAATGACACTTTCATTTAATCTGATATTAAAATGATTAATTTTCATTTAATCATTAAATATTGCGAATATTAAAATTTAAATACTCAATTTCAGTTTTTTATATTAAAATACATTACATTAATATTTTTAACATAAAACTTACTGACACCAAACTTTGTAGCATACATAAAGCATTTAAAAATGAATAATTAAAAAAAAAATACAAAAAAGGTCATGTCCTGAGCAATGCATGCAGTAAACAGGCAGAATGTAACCTCCTCCTAATCCCTGCCTGTGGGGAATATTTAATTATATCTTAATTATAGAGGTTTAACAAGAGGCACTTTATCTGTACAGTGCCATGGAGGACCTCTAGAGAGGCTTTTGGTCACAGTTGCACACGCACACACGGATACACAACACACAGGACAGAGAGCTGGGTCTCTACCCCGTGCTGTAAAGCTGCATTTGAGTGGTTCCTCCATCTGTCTGTCCTAGATTAAACACTTAAGGCAAGAAGAGGACGAAGGAACTAATAAATGAGAATGTCCTACTATCACAGAGCCCTGATCATAAAAGGTAACACTTAACATTGCAGCAATCGATGCAGTCAAAGAAATAATGCTTTGTCACCAAGAATGCGATGAGCATTCGGTTTATCAGTTTCATTTAATGCTGCAAATATCATAGCGGTAGGTCTGGGCGATATATATTGAATATTCGCTTTCCTAAAGACAACATCATTCGGTTAGTTTTCCAATTCTTCCTAAGACAGAGACAATAGTATTAAACTTCAGTCGCAGAACAATGTTAGAGCTGCTATTCTACGTTTAATTCATTCCAGTGAATCAATTAGATTTGATTCAAATTAAATGCTTTAGTAAAAATGTACAGTATGCGTAGGTAAATATTGGTATTGGTTTATTGCTACAGTATATTGTTGTCCATCTGTCAATCCATTTTCGAGAGTATGCTGGAGCCTGATATATTTTTTTTTTGGTTCTAAATAAATGATTAAATATCATTGTTTCTCAATTTAATTTATTGAAGAAAGCGAGAAAATATGCCTTAATTCTGGTCAGTTATTATTATTACTTTTTTTTTTTTTTTTTTTTTTTTTTTTTTTTTTTATTTTTTTTTAAATCTTTTAAGCGGGCAGCCTTTTTAATCCAGTCCTCTTTTTTTTTTTTTTTTACCAACTCTTCCAGACATGAAAATTAGCTCGAAGCATATAGGGGCCCTATAGCTCTATAGGGGCGTATAAGTCGGGCTCGGGCTGAAATGGAGGGCTCTAAAATAATGGTCTTTGGATTGAAGAAAGCGAAAAAATATTCCTTAATTTTGGTTAGTTTTTTTTTTTTCTTTTTTTTTTTTTTTTTTTTTTTTACTGTATTTTACATTACTCTGAATCTCATCAGCTACCATGTCTGTATGGTCAAAAATATAATTCCACC
This sequence comes from Sinocyclocheilus grahami, assembly GCF_001515645.1. Taxonomy (NCBI): domain Eukaryota; kingdom Metazoa; phylum Chordata; class Actinopteri; order Cypriniformes; family Cyprinidae; genus Sinocyclocheilus; species Sinocyclocheilus grahami. The sequence continues at coordinate 821,086 of NW_015505364.1, forward strand.
AAATGGAGGGGAGAAAAAGAATCTAGATATTTCAAGGTAATATACACACTACCTTTAACGATTTGTGGTCAATAAGAAAGAAAGAAATATTTTTATTCAGCAAGGACTCATTAAATTGATCAAGTATGACAAAAATATTAAGCAGAACTGATTTCAACATTAATAATAATAATAATACGAAATGTTTGTTGAGCATTGGAATAATTCTAATATGATGATTTCATCAGCATATTAGAAAGATTTCTGAAGGATCATGTGACACTGAAGACTGGAGTAATGGCTGATGAAAATTCAGCTTTGCCATCATAGGAATAAACTATTTTAAAATATATTAAATTATATAACAGTTACTCTAAATGGTAATAATATTTCACAATATTACTATTTGTACTGTATATGTGCAAATAAATTGGCATAAGAGACTTTTAAAAATATTTTTAAAAAACTTTTAAATACTGGCCACAAACTTTTTTTAATGGTAGTGTATGTTCTTATATATTTGTCATCAAACAGCTAATTTTTTGCCATATCGCTCAGCCCTACCTGCCAGTTTCATAACCAAGAATAGTCCAAGATTAGAGAAGTGCAGAGTATTTGACAGATGTACTTTGAAGGTAGGCATAAAAAGGAGTAAATGTGATAGATGTTCTCAGTTATACCTGGAGGTTTGTGATGTTATAAACTTCAAACAGGACACCCTCAGAGTGGCGAGTGCAACTACACCAGCTTAACAAGGAGTTATTAATGCACAGTTGACAGGGACACTAGGACGAATGACTTTGGAACCCCAGTCTAAGCTCATTTTCCCAGGGTGCAGAGCAAGAGGCTCCATTATTCCCCTAACCCCTAATCGCTGCAGGAGAACGCTTTTCACAGGCTCTAATTATTAAGGCGGCGGGGATAACAAATGTTTGGTGAGAGAAGTTTTCTGTTAAAAGTAGGACGTCAAGTGACACGGTTCCGTCTCAGGTGGGTTCTAGGGCTTTATTTTTAAAATCAGGAATCTTTTCCTTTTTTTAACAGAATGAATCAGGACAAGTCCTACCCCTCTCCTGTCAGTTGAACACAATGTCAGAATGTATGGGCTCCTATTCTAAGCATCTCCCGCTGCATGGCGCTAGGCTACGGATGAGCCGGAATGTCACGTGATTCGCTGCCGCAACCGTCGCTTCTGTTAGCACTCCATGTAGGTCAGTAAGGAGGACAGAGAAAGACGCAGACCTCGTTTCCACTTCGCAATATTTTTGAGCCGAAAAAAAGTCCTGATGAAAAAACTAAATCCTCTTCTACCAAGCAAAAGCTTGTCATACAAAATTACAAACCTTTCCCAATGACAGTCCTAGCCCATCTCCACAAGATTAGGACACATAACCAAATAGTCTCATCAAGATAGTGGGAAAATTTTATTGATGGTGGAGAAAAATGTAAACACAAATTCTATCAGAGAGAGGAGCATGAATGAAAAGAGTAGTGTGTGTTTAGGAGAGGCACAATGGAGATAGAAAATTAACTACATAAAAATGGAGACACCTCTGTCTCAATGCAGTCATTTAGCGCTGTCATTATATTTGATCTGCAGGCTTTGAAATCTTCAGGGAGGAAAAAAAAAAAAAAATGAAAGAGCTTTTTAAATCAAAGTGTGAGCCGACAATAATACCTCAGCAGCAAAGAAAGTGTGCATCCACGTTGCTAATAGAAAAGAAACACATTTTGACAACACTGAATGCGGACAATTACCTTAAAGGGGAGAGATTTCTCACTGCAGGGGCTTATGGGTAGAGAGTGAAGGCTGCTGGCAGGACTGATCTCAGTGCTCTGAAAGGCAAAGATCAGACATCTTAATATTTAATGAACACAAGAAAATAACTACTGAAAAAAAAAGACTATAAATAATATTCTGCTCATCTCACTCTGAACTAGCTGCCTCTCAGATAACTACACTTGCCAGTACTATAAAGTTTGGATATGACCCACACACAGCCGAAGACTTCAAAATATAATTTGCACTCATTGCTTTAACAATTTCACGTAAAAGAAAATACTAAGAAAAAGTATCGTAATTTCCATACTATTGTTAATTTATGTTTGTTCATGTACATTTATAATACATTTACTAATGTTAATTTACACAACTTAAAATGTTAAAACGTATACGCAGAAATTAATAATAATCAAGCTCAATAAATGCTTTAAAATAATTTTTCCTTGTTCGTGATACCTAATACCCAAATTGTGCCACACTGTTATTACTCTAAAACTCACCAACGAAACACACTGGGAAATTAGCTCATGTCGTACATATTATATAATTATACCATCCAAACAGAGGAGCAGACAGCCCTGTCCTCTCTGGGCTATAGCCTCAAACACTTCTCTCCTTCATCACGCTACTGCTGCCTCTCCCCCATATTAATGTGAGGAAGAGAGCTGCAGATGCAATAACACCGTCAGAGACGCGGAACACTTTAGTCCGAGTAGAGCGGCGTGCAGAAAAAATATTGAGCGATAATATGAATGTCAGACACTTCTGTCAGAAAGAAAGAGAGAAAGAGAGAAACAAACAAACAAAACTGCACTACTAAAGAGTAAAGAGGATGATAAAAATGTTAATTTCTTCAAATTTTGGCCAAAATAAAACACAAAACAAAACCAAAAGAAAACAAAATTAACTTAAATGGGTCTTATAATGCCCTTTTTACAAGATGTAATACAAGTCTCAGGTATGACCAGAATGTATCTGTGAAGCGTCAGCTCAAAATCCAGCACAGAACATTTATTAGTCCACACTGTAAATTCCCCTTTTTGGATGAAAGCAAAAACATATTGTTTTCGTGTGTGTCTGTGCCTTTATAGCTTGTGCCTCAGTTACTACAGCAACAATAAACCAATTATCTGTTTGGTTTCAATTATCATCTCTATCGCGCTCTTCAACTGTCAAATACTCACAAAGTTGTGTCAAAAACACAAAAAGTTCACACAAACACAATCCGTTATATCTGAGCTGGGCGGGAATTATTTAAATGAGAGATATTGTGATGTGTACGTTCCCGGAAAAAAAACTCAGTACTGTAATTGACTGTACCAGTTCTCTGTGATGTGCATCTGCATAGAAATCATTTCTTTTTTAAAGCAGCACTTAAAACAAGACAAAAATATAGCTTAAAGCAATAAAATAAAAAATTTAAAAATTTAAAAAAAAAAGTAGCAGTCCTTCTCTAAGGCAATGCTTTCTTTCTTAAAGCAGCACTATTTTTGTGTGTGTGTGTGTGTGTGTGTGTGGAGGGGCTCGTGACATTCAGTTATTCCACCGGCAGGGGGGGGGGGGGGGGGGGGGGGGGGGGGGGGGGGGGGGGAATACCAGGAAAATGAGGTGACTATAATCAAGTATTTTCAACGGGTCTATAAATTTCAAACAAGGTACAATATCACAACCATTACAATGTAATTTTGGTAAATGCTTCACAGCAAATGTGAATGAATTTTAAGCAGCACTTCAGACTCCATAACTATTAAAGGATTCAAGACTGATCCAGCATGTGCTGCTTTTGATTAATGTGTTTTCTACGCCTGCATTTTAAGTACAAGGAGAGGACAAGAAAACTGTAATGAAAAGTGCAAACATATTGAGGTAATCAAAGAAGGTATGAAAGCAAAACCAAGACAAACGTTTCACTAATGCAGATTCAAACAAGATTCAGTGCATTCAAACAAAAACTGCTAAATAACAAAACACCACAAGTAGAGTCAAAATTATTTTCTGAAAAATGCAAAACAGTAATTTAAGAATTTACCCTGTTCAATGTTAAAACTAAAATCTCTGCTCAGAAAACGAAGTAATTATCACAATGGTTATATATGCACATGGCTACATCTCAACTGTTTTTGCTGGTGGGAAATGCAATAGTTATGTAAATGAAACGGGCAGGATGCACAAAAAAACAAACAAAGCCAGTTTAATCCACGAAGGATGCCATGCCAGGTTCTGAATGCCAACAGGCACTACAGTACATAATGTTCAAAGGTATAAGAGCTATTAAATTCAAGCCTAGGTAACAAAAAACTATTTCTGAGAGGTTAGACGCTCTTGATTTAGGCTCTGAAATCAGTCTAAAGCTTTCCTATTATAGTAACTAAGTGTGAGCAGACAATCTATGTCCCTTGCACATATTTACTACTTCAAATTTGGCTAAATTAAAGCCTCTCTGAACATTCTGAACCAGCATCCTCACTGCGCTGCCCTGAATTAGTCAGGAACAAGGTATCAAAAGCCCAAAAGACACACGCAGAAACAAAGAACAGGCTGTGCATAAAATCACTGGTCAAGCAAATAAAACCCACCGCAGAAATGCACAAGTCATTGTAATTCTTGTTACACTGTAGTTTACATATGCTGAAGGAAGATGGCTAATTTACATGTTAATGAGAACAGTCAGTAAAGAGGCCAAAGAACTTCCTATTCAATATTCATGTTCCTCCGTTGTGCGCTGTTATTTGGACCTTTACCGAGGAAAGTGATTGTTATTGTGAGGGAATGTAAAACGGAGTTCATGTTGCTACTGCTTGGGGAAAGTGAAATGGAAATGAGGGTGTTCCGGTCAATAAATTAAGTTGGGCTAGCATTATTAACTGTAAGGGATAAAACCAAGTTTTTTTATTATTATTATTACTGTGGTGACTTCAAAGAGCATTCAAATAAAATCCCATATTATTACCATAACAGACACTCCGTTAATGTTCTGAAAAGTGGGAATGCAATAATAAAGTTCATTTTTATAACTAAATCACAATTTTTTGTTTTTATCATTTTAAATTCTACAAGTGAATTTACAGATCACAACACGAAAAATGAATATCCATTTTGATATTTCTTAAAAATTACATTTAAGAGAGTCATATTATTAGTGTTTTTAAAAATAAAAAAATATTAAAATAAAAAAAAATAATAATTGGAGTGAACCGCATAGGTAATCTAAACGTAAAAATTTAGGGGAAAATGAGCATGCACTACAAATATACAACTGATATCAATCAATAGAAATATAAATAAAATATGGGTTTGTAACCAAAATGGCATTGATAAATCTCTACGAAAAACATTAAATATACAAAAAATACAAAGCGCATCCAAAAGGTATTTGGATACTTTAGTCACACATAAAATCTTTATTAAAAAAAATTAATAAATTCTGCAAACAAATGATGTAATGATGTACCGGTACAGTAGTAGTCTTGCTGTAACATTTTACTTGCTGAACAAATCAACACTATGACACGCATTTCTTCCTCTCACAGCCTTGTTTTCATTTGTGTCACATTAAGTATAGCTTCTACTCTAACCAAGGTCTTCATACTGACTGAATGTGTCTCTTTTGAGTGTGAGATCCTCCTGGTGTTCGCCCTGAATGATGAGGCATGAAACTGCCAGGGCACGGAGAGCTCTTCTACCTGTTCTAATGTACTCGTGATGAAGGCCATGGCAGCTTCATGAATCAACTGTCAGGGTGGAACATTACCTCCTGCAGGGTCCTGCGTAACCGCAGCAGAAGAGTCTTTACCGCTGTGCAGTCCTGCTGCATCAGCCTGAACGGCAACGCTTCCAGCCCGGGCAAAAGTTCATCATCACGAGACAGAAAGAGGGACATCGGCCGCTTCTCCCTGGAAAGATCAAAAGAAAACAATTTCTGTGAGCAAGAAACAGTCTGAGATTTGGGGTAATGATACCAGAAATCCCACTGAAAAAATGGATTTCCAACATATACTGGCACATGAATGTGCATTCAATGTAATTTAACATCATTTAATGCAATAACAATACCATTTTCTATCCTGTTCTCCTCTGACTGCGATTTAAACTGGAATTAAATGTAAATGACCTCATTTTGTCTATTGTTTGCACTGTTCAGATTTCTGTGCAAATGAACAGATCAATCATTCATGTAGAGAATGGGATCAAATTAAATTGATTAGAAGTGCTTCTTGAAAAGACTGAAAGGCAAAGGTTCAGAGGAAAAGAAGAAAAAGACCCTCGAGAGACACTTGAGAGGATAGTCGTACCCTCTTCATCAGGCCTTTCATTGGGTCCAAGTGGATACTAATCCATACATAAACTCAAACAATTAGACTGTTAAGAAGTTACAAAACATTACTTTTTCCAATCTACTGAGATCTTGACTGAATGGCACAGCCTCTATATCAGGGGAATTATATGAGGGGTAAAAATTGTCTATTCCAAGGATGATGTACACAAAATCAAAGACTTAACACCAAAAGGTAAGGCAGTATCTTTTTCAAGACAAAAGCGCTTACGCTCTTCATTTTTGAAAGAACAAAAGCCCACTGTATATCAATGGCGTATATCAAAGTTATCTTCAAAGGAAGCACAGGGTATTTGGACTGATAGAAATGTCTTATTGAGAGTCCCACACAAAACACGAAGAGAGACCTCTTGCTAATTACGACTCTGATTCTGCTCAACAGAAGGATCACATTGGAGCTCCAGACTTGTCTTTATACGTTTCTGGGCTTCAGATTGAATTTAATTCAAGGTGCTTCAGATATAATTAAGTATTTATGCTTTTTAAAAGTACACCGATAACAGAAGATCAAAAGGAACCTTAGTGTTATTTGATTAGAATTAAGCATTGATTCCCGGGAAGCCCTCCAATGAGAGCATTGCAGAGTCTCTAAACAGTCAGACTACCAAACAAACGTCTGACATTTTGTTTTCGTTTTTCATTACCACGCTGTTTATTTCAGGGCCTTTGTGGTGAGTGTCCTTGGAGCTGCAAGAAGAAAGTGAAATTTGACTTTGCTACAGCATGGCAGGTTACAAGCTTTCCATCTCACACTTGTCAATTAATATCACGTTCTGAAACATCCTCTCTGAAAAATGGGAATATGTTTTCCTGTTTCTCAATCCATAGCATCGACTGGTAAAACACATCCTCAAGGAACATATACATTTTTTCTGCTTTGCGAATTTACAAAAGATTTCCTAAATGGCTTGGGTTGCTAAATGCCTCAGAAAGCATAGACAGAATCCTGACTTATTCATGATCCTCACGCTCAGACCTGATCACGCTCAGATCCTCAGACATGGCACATATTCATTAAAATATTAAAGCCAGTATAACTCAGTGTCTGCACAGAAAGCCAACAGCAAAAGCACACTTCATTCTTTGTTTTTGCTATGAGAACCGACTATGGCACCTAACAGATTCCTCTAATAATGTATTTTACTGTGAGTCAACTGATGTATTTGTCAAAGCACGGCATGGAAAATCGATCATTGCACACATGAATTATAAAAGCAGAAGTATGGAAACACTATGTTTATTACTTAAAAAGGAAATCAGACTGAGCACTGCAGTAGTGATTGCGCCTTAACAATTCTAGATTTCCTTTAGCTCTGAGGCGTTTAACACCATTCTGAAATGTTTTTCAAAAAAAAAAGGGAGAACTCAACTTTGCCACTTTCAAGCAATTTCCAGACACATTAAAAGCATAGACCTGGTGTTAAATGGCACTTCCTATAAACAGAACTGTCAGTGTCATTATTCTGTCTGGAAGGGGACGTTATTTACTTGAAAGAAGCTCTATGCATCACGTAATTATCTAGATTTAATCATTAATTACAATTTCAGATGTCAGGGCCTCTGTGATTCGGCTTAAGTAGTGTGATTGCTGAAAAAACTAGAATAAATTAAAGTAGTGAGGTGAATCTCACACTGCGACAACACTTAGCCTATGTAAAAATGAAGCCCGGTTTTTGACAGATATTTAGCCTGTACTTCCAATCCTACAGCCGCCTGACTGAGTGTTTTGCTGTCAATGAATATGCAAATAGCATGCAAGGCAGGAGTATAGCTGCCATACTTAGTGTTGATTTCTTGATTTCTTCCATTCATCTATTTATGAGCAGACCTTCATGTTAATTTAAAATAATAACGCCTATGTAGACTTTAAAATGCTGCATACGTAGGCAGCTCACTAAGTTTTGGAACAAAGCCTGTACATTATTTATGATATCATACAATCCATTTACATTTAGTTGAGGCAATACTGTTATTAATCAGGTCTTGGAACACACTCTGCTCCGAGACGTACCTAAAAGCTGCTGACCTCACGGTCTTTTCATTGTGCTTCAGTTGCAGCTTTGTCTCAACATTTACACTAACACGCTGTAAAAAATTATTTTGCAGCTTAGTTGTTTCAATGAATTATTTTAAAGGTAACCCTAAAATTAAAATTCTGTCATTAATTACTTACCCTCATGTCATTCAAAACCCGTAAGACCTCCGTTGCTCCGAGACGTACCTAAAAGCTGCTGACCTCACGGTCTTTTCATTGTGCTTCAGTTGCAGCTTTGTCTCAACATTTACACTAACACGCTGTAAAAAATTATTTTGCAGTTTAGTTGTTTCAATGAATTATTTTAAAGGGTTAGTTCACCCCAAAATTAAAATTCTGTCATTAATTACTTACCCTCATGTCATTCAAAACCCGTAAGACCTCCGTTCATCTTCGGAACACAAATTAAGATATTTTTGATGGAATCTGAGAGCTCTCTGACCCTCCCATAGACAGCAATGCAACTGAAATGTTCCCAGACAGAAATGTAAGGACATCAGTAAAAAAGTCCATGTGACATCAGTGGCTCAACTTCCATTTTGCGAAGCTATGAGAATACTTTTTATGCGCAAAGAAAACAAAAATGACAATTTATTTAACAATTCTTCTACCCCGAGTTACGTCTTCTGCCATTTTGGAGAGTACCCAAGAACATAATCAGCGTTGTTTACATTAGGAGGGGAAAGCGTGCGCATGAACGTAATCGGCGCAATCAGCATTGTTTACACTTAGGGTAAAGCGTGCGTATGCGTTGTGATACTCTCCAAAATGGCAGAAGACGTAACTCAGGGGAGAATAATTGTTGAATCTGAAATTGTCGTCATTTTTGTTTTCGCATCGATTTTTACAAAGCTCATCGGTACAAAAAGCGAGGTGTGCTCTGACTGGCCAGCTATCCAGTGCGTTGTGATTGGCCGAATACCTCAAGCGTGTGACAGAAATGTTATGCCCCTTACCATATTGTGATGCCGTGTCCCGAAGCGACGAGACAAAAACATTAAAACCCATTATAAATTAGGTATTTGTTGCATCCAGTAGGGACATAATTACGGATTATAATGACTTATACTGTCTTTTTACGCGTTGCGTTGCATCGCGCCACGTAAACATAAAGCCATGTCTGCATTTGTGATCGGAGAAATGAACAACAAGTGCTACTCTACACTGCTCAAAACTCGCGTTTGAATCATCAGTGGCAAATTCTTTAAATATGAAAACATACTTACAGTCTGTGAGTCAGAACAGCCGGCATTGTAGTCTACTCTACCAGGATCAGGAAACAGTCCTCCATAAAATGCGCTGGACACATCGGAATATTTGGGTTGAACTGTTCTGGAACGGTGTTGTAAATACAACTTAACCACTGATTTCTA
>NW_015505364.1:831206-891442 GCF_001515645.1 Sinocyclocheilus grahami
GAAATGTTATGCCCCTTACCATATTGTGATGCCGTGTCCCGAAGCGACGAGACAAAAACATTAAAACCCATTATAAATTAGGTATTTGTTGCATCCAGTAGGGACATAATTACGGATTATAATGACTTATACTGTCTTTTTACGCGTTGCGTTGCATCGCGCCACGTAAACATAAAGCCATGTCTGCATTTGTGATCGGAGAAATGAACAACAAGTGTTACTCTACACTGCTCAAAACTCGCGTTTGAATCATCAGTGGCAAATCCTTTAAATATAAAAAACGTACTTACAGTCTGTGAGTCAGAACAGCCGGCATTGTAGTCTACTCTACCAGGATCAGGAAACAGTCCTCCATAAAATGTGCTGCACACATCTGAATATTTGGGTTGAAGTGCTCTGGAACAGTGTTGTAAATACAACTTAACCCCTGATTTATAGTCGTGTCCTCTTTCGGAAGGCCAAACAAAGTATTTTCACCTTCGCAACGAAACACACAGCATCTTCAAAATATGGCAGCGGCGGTGGCAGCAACAATAAAGTTACGCCTTCTTTCTTTGCGTGAACATTTGGGCGGCGTTATGTAAATCTTCCCACACAGTGACGTAGACATGTGGGGGCGTGTTTAAACGAGGCACTTTAGGAGAGCGTGGACCAGTCTTAACTTTTATAAAGAATATCTCTTTGGGTTTGAGACTTTAGTCTTTGCAACTATAGGGATCTTATCTATTCACGGACAGCTTGTAACACTCCAAAGAGAAAGGAAAACTTGAAATCGCATCGGACCCCTTTAATTTATGTTCTAAAGATGAACGGATGTCTTGCAGGTTTGGAATGACATGAGGGTGAGTAATTAATGACAATTTAAATTTTGGGGTGAACTAACCCTTTAAGTTGGCACAACTTGAATTTGTTCATTCAATTTAACATTTTAAGGTTTTACGTTCTCAACTACAAGTTGACTGAACTAGAGTATTTGCCCCCTCAACTTAAAAAAACAACAACAAAAAAAAACAAGTGTTCTCAACATCACTTATCGCAAAAACTTGTGAAGATTGTTGCAGACAGAATACCTTTGTCAGCCATCTTGGTCAGTTTCTCCACAAAGTTCTGAAATTTTCTCAATCTACAAATTTGCTAAGAAACTATTCTTATTTTTTGGTTTAATGTGTGTAAAATTATGTATGCCATCTAAGAAGAGTAAAAGTATGGTATTTTCTATGTATGCCAGTGCTAGTTTCGCGGCACTCTGAAGCCTCAAAATACACACGATTCCACAGTATTTTCCACATAAATATTAATAATAAATATTCTCCCATGCGGTACGGAGCTGAATTTATCTAGAGAACGATAAAAATACAGTTTGGTATGCATTATTTGAGCCCAGTGCTGCATTAGAGACTGTTCAGAGCAGTGCAGTGAGACAGAGTACAACCAACAACTGTATGGATTTAGAACGGCGGGAATTTATAAAGATGAACTTCTTTAAACTTGGCAGTGTCTTATAATCCCTAAAAGACGTCCGTCACATACATAGATGAAAAATTTTGGGGAAAAAAGGATTACTACTCAAACTGTCCCTTTTATGCACGTTATAAGTGAAACGAATAAGCACCTCCCTCAGAGTTAGTTTGGAGTGAGTACATTTGATATTGCTGACATAACCTTGGTTCAGATGAAGTTCTGAAGATTAAAACTCTTCTTTCAGTTTTCTGAAGTAGTTACCTAGTTGCCTCACCAGAACAGGTTAGAATGCTGTACATTGCATTAGACACACATTCAAAACTAGGTTTGTGAATAACAGTAATAATCGCTTATATCTTGTATAAACAGCCCTGCAATAAGGATAGACACAAATGTGTTAAAGGCACAATATGTACGTTTTCACCGCTAGAGGGCGAGTATTCAAAACAAACAAACAAAAAGGCGTAGTTTGATAACGCCGTGACTGGGTGTGGAATCATGGGAGTTGTCGTCTTCATCCCCACAGCCAATGCAATCTGATGGGACTCGGGCAGAAATCATATTCATGGTTGAGCTAATGATTTATTAACGTAGTAGAATGAAGCAGGTTGTTTGATTTTCATTTTTGCTTTGTGTTTTAATGTTTTCAATCAAGCAGTTATTTACATATCACATTCACTTACACTTCATCCAAGATGTTTATGTCTTTTGTCTTCAGTCGCAAAGAAATTTGATTTAATTTAACCATGTAAACTTTTTAGGTAATTTTTATAACCGACTACATTTAGTTGAGTGAACCTAAATTTGAAAGTTTACTTAAACCTCTTGATTGCTTGAATAAGTTGATACAATATTTAATCCAAAGTTAAACACATTAGGTTAAAAATCTTTCATTCTTAGAACAAAATATTAGCTGAAATTCTTAGTTTCAATGAATTCAACATTTTAAAGCAAGTGCAGTAACATATTTCACTTTAATCATTAAGTCACCTGCACCACTCCACTACATAATATCTTTGATCACATCGCTTCTGCCCATGATCTGATTATGCCACTGCAAACACTGTCAAACACCAGTCCGATCCTTTATGCATATGACCTCTGCTTAGCAGATTGACGTCCCCCCACCCCCCGGCAGAGCACGGGAGTTCTGTACTGGCATCTGTCAAATGTAAAAGACTCTCTCAGATGAGTCAGTGTTCGGTGTTACACCTATTAGCACAATTTTCTCATCTGGCCATTAGCATCCTCATTAGCATTAGGCAAGACTGCACTTTGTTCTTTTAATTGCATATTAATTTTGCACTAGAGGAACAAAGTCCCGCCTATGTTCATAGTTGGATAGACACGTATTTGGAAACCAGAGATCTAAATGCTTGGCTTCCAGGAGCAGTGTTCAGATCAGAGAAATGCTCACTGTCCTTCTTAGTATAGTTATTATTGTAATGTGAGAGATCCAAAAACTTGTGCCCTTTTTCTACTGGCAAAACAAGATACAGAGATGGACTGCTGTAAACATTGAGAGAGTCCACAAGACGGATTGATCTTTGATGTGAGCATCAAAGAGAGAGATAAAAACAGAGTGAAAAGAGGTATTAAATGAATGTAAATGATCTTCCCTACCAGCCAAAGACACATTTTCACACTAGGTGTGGGAGGTCTGACCAAAATCTTTTATCACAGTATGAGTAATTTGATATTATGGTAACAGTATCATTCACAATATAGTTATTTTTCCTAGAAATACCCCCATTAATTTGTTATTAATTTATTTTAAAATGTAATATATGGAAACATTATTATTATTATTATTAACAATGTTAAAAACAGCTGTGCTGCTGTGAAAACATACTTTTTTCTGGATTCTTTGATAATTTGAAAATAACAGCATTTATTTGAAATTGAATTTTTTTTTGTATGGTCACTTTTAATCAATTTAAGCATCCTTGCTGAATAAAAGTGTTTTTTTTTTTAAATCATAAAAAATAATAAGTAAAAACATTATATTGTGTTCTCTATATTGGTATCAGCCATTTAAAAAACCCATATTGTTTGACTACTAACGTTGCATATTCACAGACCACTCATTTCTTCATGCCATTGGCAATTCTGTTTATCCAAGCAAGACGTTTTGACAAACACAACAGACTACAACAAATTGGTCAAATCATGTGAATGCAAGGATTTCTGGCAGCAATACTAGAAGTCAACAGTTTTCACACTGCCCTCAACCATCTCCATCAAACTCATTTTTGAGCTTTGACTCATTTTTATTACGACGGCTAGCTTCAGGCCAGGATCAGCAACCTCGGCGATGACATCATCGCTATTTGCTTGTTTACTCTGAACTTTTCAACCCCAATCATCTGAAAAGCTTAAATGTGTGGATTCTGCTCATTATGTGACATCCCTTGTGGCTTAATTGTGATTTATTCATTTCTAGCAGGGAATTCAGCGATGATGTCAGAGCGACGTGGTAGTGGTTGCAGGCGGTTTGTTGACATTAAAGCAATGTTTCTGGTTGATCAAATATTTATGCATTTAGAAGAGTCATTTGTTGAATGTCTTACATGAATGAGCTTCATTTAAAATTGACAAATTCGATGGACATTTAACGTTAAATCTTTGTTTCTCCCCTCAAAAAAATATTAATAGCTTTAAGAGATGTTCATTTTCTATTAGAAGGTAACGATCCTTACTGTAGAGGAAAATTACAGTCAACATGTCATAAATGCCTCAAAAAATCCTTTTGCCATTTATGACTAAGAACCACTTGTGTTTTTACATTTCATGGCTTGTGGATGCACATCAGGCGAAGAGGCGGTCAGCTTTACAAAGACTGTGTGTCCAATGAGCAATGTCACAAGCTTCCTTGCTACGTGTGACAACAATGGATTCTGCCGCTGTGACTCAGCCAGACCCCCAGGAGACTTTCCACAAGCCAGATCGCTCTCTCTATCTCTCTCTCACACACACACACACAGACTGTGGAGAAATCAACATGACGCCACAACTGAGAGTGTGATCAAAGGTTAGGAATAATCACACCCCCAACTCCACACTTCAGAAAAAAAAATCCACACATCTGACTGGATCTCAGTAATTAGTTATTATTAGTTATGCTCAAACTAAAAGTCTAGCGCTTCTTTTGTCACACCCGCGTTTCCTTGAAAGTCCCCTTTCAGTCTTTTTCTTTGAATCACCTTGACAGACTTGGGTAAGGAGACTGGGCAAAGTAGCACAAGGCCAGACATGCTGCCTTCTGTTGTGGAGGACCACAGCTTGCGGAGAGCTGAGGAGTCTGCCCCCTGCTGAAGCAAACCTGCTCCTGAAGGACATGAGGAAGAGAGAGAGAGAGAGAGAACCCAGCTGGTCGTGAGTTTTGCGTCTCAGCATTTCAGTGCTTTCTCTGTCTCTGGGCTAAAGGTGAACTCAGTGAGTTGTTGTTTACATTTTGCAGGCTTTTCATCTCTGTGTACTTTTATGCTCGTGCTTTATAAAACACCATGAGCTCTGTAAGACCTCTATAGATCGTAAACATGATTATTAATATTTATATTAACATCAACGCCAACACTACTACTAACATACTGTATAATAATAATAAAAATAAGAATAAACATTTTTGCTGTTGTTGTAATTATTATTATTATTATTTACTGTCATCATTATTGACATGTATTAATAATAATAATAATATTAATTAGTAGTAGCTGTTTTTTGTTGTTGTTAAATATTAATATCATTAATAATGAAAACAATCACAATGTTTTCCAGAGCTCCAGAGATTGTGCTTTACAAATAACATGAAATTATTATAATTTTTCAATAATAATAATATAATCTGGTGTAATAAATATTTACAATTTAATACTTTGACAACTATTATTAATTATAATTTAATTTTAATTGTTTAACCATATAAATAAATTATTTATAATAACAAATCATAATATAACTTGTAATAGTAGCAGTATAAGTGCGTTAATATATAGCTGTTCAGTTTAGTCCTAAACCTGGCAGACAATTAGGATGTTCTCTAATTCCCGAGTTCCCTTAGGGATTGCTAATGGGTTTTAAGAAATACGGTTTTAACTTCCGAGTAACAAGTTTGTGATTTACATGACTTGAAGAAATGTTCACGTTTAGTTCTACAACATGAATTACATATTACAAATGGTTGTTTATATGTTCAGTGAATCAAACTTGCATCCTTTTGGTATAAGCAATCCTTATTTTACTTTTTTTTTTTTATTGATCAAAAGTAGCTATTCCAACTCATGAACTCTGTTGGGAGTTTATGATGAATTCACTTTCTGGTTTGACCTACAGATCAACATTATGGCAGTGCATCTCTAATCGATAGCAAACATCTATAGCCTTTTCATGGAAGACAGACAACAGATTATCACTGAAGTCTTCAAGTCATATTAAAAAAAAAAAAAAAATTATTCATTTCTTTACATGAAACTTTTAATGAGGAAAAAATGACCTATTGCACCTCTAAAGAAAAGATGAACAAAATATGATTTAGAGAAAGCATAAAAGAAAACTGAATGGTTCTTATGAACAATTCGATTTTTTTCCTCCTAGACGACCTTGCTGTTAGCATTACTAAATCAGATCAAACTGCAATAGAGAGTTGGTCATTTTGTTCCTCACAAAATGGGAAAAAAATGACATGGTTAAGGATTTCAGTTTCCCTTCATTTAATTTAAATTTACTGTGACTCTCTCTGTGTGCAAGCTGTATAAGAGAAAACCAATCATAAACCTTTACACTGTCTTTAGCAGCACTTCTAAGATGGACTGAGATCTTTTTTCATCTCTTCCAATAGCTTCATCTTTCTGCCTCCCTTCACAGAGCAAAACACTTCCTCTTCTGCCTCTCTTCAGAGCTGTAAAATGGGCTAGCGTAGCGTCGCTGAGCGAGAAAAACATAACACGAGCTGCCGTGCATCAGTCTCGCTGACGGCTAATGTGTTTTCCACACCAACAGCCCAGATTTCGCCTTGGGATAATATATCTTGTCACTTAGTCAGGGTGTAGGATTATAGCCCATCAAACAGTGCATCCTCAACTCTAGCTGAGCTGACTCACAGCAGAAAACAGGCCTCCTAGCCACTGTCCATTAAAGACATCTATACTAGCTGACACCTCCCCACCATAATGACACTATACCGCAATCCCATGCATCTTTGAAGCCGCTTCTCTCCCGTCTTCTGAATGATGAATTTGACAAACATGAGAAAAAGCCAACTACTTTACTTCTTTTGAGTTTCATTATTTTCAACTCAGGGTGAATTATTAGAAGCTAAGAGCAAAAAACATAGGATAGTTCACCCAAAAATGAAAGTTTGTGATTATTTACTCACCCTCGTGTTGTTCCAAAGCAGTATGCTGCCTTTATGGAAAACATTATTTTTCCATACAACAATAGTTCACGGTGATTATGGCAGGCAGAGCTACAGTAAATAAAAGAAAACTCCACGACTGGTGTGCTATATTCTTCAGAAACCATATCCTAGCTTTGTGTGAGGAACAGATTGAAATTTAAGTCATTATTCACACACTCAGATGCGTGTCATATCCAAATGTGATGCATCCAAACATACCGTTGTTCAAAAAAGTTTGGGGTTTGGAAGATTTTATGTTTTTATGTTATGCTCCCTCCATTTATTTAATAAAAAAAAATGTATAGTAATATTTTGAAATATTATAACAATTTAAAATAACTTTTCTATTTTAATTTATTTAAATATATAATTTATAGCTGTGATGGCAAAGCTGAATTTTCAGCAGCCAATACTTCGGTCTTCAGTGTCACATGATCCTTCAAAACTTATTCTAATATTATTCTGATTTGGTGCTAAAGAGAGACGCATAGATTAAGACGCAGTGGAAGGAAAATTTTCCAGTATAGAATAACCTAAATTTTAGGCTATTTCTCACACAAAGTTATCATAAAGCTTCAGAAGACTCAAAATATTGTGTACAAGTCATATGGACTACTTCTGTCTTTTATGGTGTTTTTCAGTCTTTTTGGTTTTAGAACACTATGAACTGTTGTTTATTTAAAAAATAAAAAATAAAACTAAAAGATACTAAAGATTGTAGACTAAAGATAGTCTGACGATGAAAAGGCACAAACCCTTATCAATAACAGGGTCAGACAATCATAGCACAAATTGTGAGATCTTAAACATGATGAGAACAGAACAGTCCTGGGGTACCATAAGTTTAGAAAATAATCACAGAACTTCCTCAGATGCAACATAAACCAAAATAAAACTGGCTTGCAGGGCAAATGTCAAAGACATCAAGACAAGGTCATTCAATCACCACCTGCTGACAAGGTGAAAATACGCTTTCTAGAAGCAACACGGATTTTATGAGGCATTCGCTAGCTCAAATATACTATAAAATTTCTTATAACAGTGTAGGTTTGGAAAAGTACCACTCATAACCTTTCAGCAATATAAGGTAATATTTAGCACTGGGGTGTTGAATTTAAACATTAAGCCTTCTACTTATGCAAAAAAAACATATACAGGACATATTACAAGTAGTTGACATGTAGTAGGTTGGGTACATTGTGTAATAATTTCAAAATAAACCTGCTCTATTTTGGGGCATGCTCTAAAAACTGTACAAATAATTATAAGGTCAGGAAATTTATTCAATTTTCTAGGCTAATTTCCATGCTAATATAATTTGCTTTGTGTCCACATGGGATTCATCCAGTTTTGAAATGACTCTGCTGTCATTACGCATGAGGATAAAACTGCCAGTCAGAGAAGACATTTTCATTTAAAAATGTTATCAAATCATACAAACTGTTGGCGCAGTCAATGCCCATGTCAATACATCAGAGAAACTTCGATAGTTTAGGGAACAAGATGCAAAGCAGTGGATGAAGTAGGACTCGCATCCACTGAGAACACAACTGTATAAATTAGTTTAATCTCACATCAGCATTGTCATGACTGTATTTCTTGGCTTGCTAGTTCGTGATCACTGTAGTTTATTTGGTACTCTGTGAATTCATTTCATCAAAATGCTTCAAAACTGGCTAAAGCTGTGCTTCTGTTTAACATAGTAGGACAATCCCTCAAATGAGTACTGATGCTCCAAAATGAAAATTCTTAGAATAGTGCAATATACTTATAGCACACATAGAGAGGGTGCAAGTCTCTGGAAACAAAAACTTAATTCCATCAATATATCATCCATCATTATTTACATGATGGATGATGATGGATCATTTGACATGCTTGCTGCTTTTTTGTACGTCAAAGATTCTGTTACTAAGGGTGCTTCACACTAGCACTTCTGGTGCGCACCCAGGTTCGATTGACGTCAGAGTTCGGTTTGTTTGGATGATGTGAACGCTGTCTTCCGAACTCGGGTGCACACCCGCAAACCGTACCCGAGTCCGCTTAAAAAGGGTGTAAAGGGGTAAACAGCTGCTGGCTTGATGACGCAAACAAACTGCGGTTCGGACCCAAATAAAATAATATGAACGCAGTCCAGCGGGGGCAGGGGGAGGGGGGAGCAATCGAACTCGGGTTCAGATCATAGACTGTATCGGACCAGGCAAGCGAACCAAGTGTGAAAGCACCCTAAATGTTATTTTCTTTTCAAAATTTCCAGTTTTATACATTAAATGTTATTTTAAATGCTATTAAATGTTTATTTATAAATATTTCATAGCTTTCCTTTGCATATATTTAGGGTTAGTTCACCCAAAAATTTAAATTAGCCTGTCTTTTACTCACCCTCGAAGCATCCTAGGTGTATGTGACTTTCTTCTTTCAGACGAATCCAATCGGAGTTATATTAAAAATTGTCCTGGCCCCTCCAAGCCTTTCAATGGGAGTAAACGGGTGTTTGTTGTCAACAGTTCAGAAGACATGAAAGTGCGCGCATCCGTAATAAAACGTCCCTCACATGGCTCTGGGGGAGGTGAATAAAGGCCTCCTATAGCGAATCCATGCGTTTTTGTAAGATAAATATCCATATATCAAACGTAATAAACACTTTTTTTCTCACTTCCGCTGACTGTGGTACGCGAAAGACGTTCAGGCGGATGACGTAGGCGTCGTGCACACGCCTCTGAGAAATGCAGGAGCAAAGGAAGCGAAGTTTATTTACTTTAGCAAAGGAAAACCAGTCTCCTCTTGGCTTATATAGAAATCCTCCGACATTTTTCTTTACAAATCCTCGTTTTGTGCTTCTAATTCGTGACCGGTGTTTTGCTTTGTTCTCTCTCCATGCACGTCACTAATCACGCAATGCCGACATCCTACGTCATCCGCTGGAAAGCCTTCTGCATATGACAGAATACCGGAAGTGAGAGAAAAGTGTTGAAACGTTTGAAATATGGATATTTTTCTTACGAAAATGCATGGATTTGCTACAGAAGGCTTTTATTCATGCCCCGGAGCCGTGTGAGGGACGTTTTATTACGGATGTGCGCACTTTATTTCACGTCTTCTGAACTGTTGACAACAAACACCCGCTTACCCCATTGAAAGGCTTGGAGGGGCCAGGACCATTTTTAATATAACTCAGATTGGATTCGTCTGAAAGAAGAAAGTCATATATACCTAGGATGCTCCGAGGGTGAGTAAAACACAGGCTAATTTTCATTTTTGGGTGAACTAACCGTTTAACATATGT
Organism: Sinocyclocheilus grahami; assembly: GCF_001515645.1. NCBI lineage: Eukaryota > Metazoa > Chordata > Actinopteri > Cypriniformes > Cyprinidae > Sinocyclocheilus > Sinocyclocheilus grahami. The sequence continues at coordinate 841,349 of NW_015505364.1, forward strand.
CATAAACTGAAGCACAGATCACTTGAATGACATTCTTTCTTCTGTGGAACACAAAAGATGATATTTGGTGTATGGACCAAAAAAAAAAAAAAGACATTTTAGGAATTATCATCTTTATTAAGAACTGAAATGATTTTATAAAAGAGATGACTTAGAACAAATATGAATTTTATAATGTCTCTGCACTGCAGTGCCGACTAATTTTTGAAGATTTTAAGATGTTTTCGAACATTCTCATATGCTCACAAAGACTGCATTTATTTGATCAAAAATACAGTAATTTTGCAAAATATTATTACAATTTTAAATAATTGTTTTCTATTTTAATACATTTTAAAATGTAATTTATTCCTGTAATGGCAAAGGTGATTTTTCAGCAGCCATTACTCCAGCCTTCAGCCTTCACATGACCCTTCAGAAATCATTCTAATATGATGATCTGGTGCTATATTTTATAATATTTCTTATTATTATCAATGATGAAAACAATTCTGCTGCTTAATATTTTTGTGGAAACGGTGATACGGTGATGAATAGAAAGTTCAAAAGAAAATAATTTATTTGAAATATATATTTTTATAACATTGTATATGTCTTTACAGTCACTTTTGATGAATGCACTACTGCATCCTCGCTGAATAAAAGTACTAATTTATTTTCTTTTTTTATCTATTTCTAATATCCATTTTCTTTGTAGTGCTGGTGAAAATGTTGGCAGGTAAGTAACAATCGGAACTACAAGTCTGACTGGGCTAGCAGAAAAATCCTTATTGGTGAGCTCTGCAAATCTATTCAGTTCAAGAAACAATTGGATGATCACTGTGTGGCTTGTAACAACAGGTACACACCATTACCGAGTCAATAAAGTGTTCACAGTGCATCTGTGAAATTAAGAGTATGCAGAGAAGCTGCAGTGAGGAAAAGATACCTGAGAGGGGTCTCCTTGGGCTCTCTTCCAGGGGTCCTGTCTGTGGAGGCCTCCAGGGGTGAGGGCAGCAGGTTGAGGCATGATGCAAGGGATTGACTGGAATCCTCCCGTGAGGCTGTAACAGCAAATTAAAGAGAAAAAAAAGCTTCTGGGTGAAAACAAGATTTAAATTTCTTTATTTCCTTGAAATGAGGTGTTCATTTATATTTTTTAAACATTTTTGTACAACAAACAAAATTTTGTACATTGTTGGGTCGCCAAATTGTCCAATGTGTAATCTGGGTCCTGAAGCAAAACCCTGATTTAGGGGTAGTTCATGCCAAAATGATTTTGTGCACAGGCGCTGCGAAATTTATTTCTCTTGTGGAAAAAAAAAAAAAAAAAAACTTCTTTAGTAAATATCAGCAATGACATTTGCAGTGTTTATCTGTCTAGAGGCTTTGCCTGTGGTGCTTGTTAACGTGCATGTAACTCCTCCCCAAATATCAGAACATTTGGAAATTTAAGATGACATGACTGATTCATAATTGTATGCGTGCATAACTTTATGGTGTAATATTTTACAAGGTATTAAAATCTGAAGACTTGCCCATGTCTTCTTCAGCTAAAGCTGGGGGGAATAAGGTCTCATCTTTATCTACGGCAAAAATCATTTCTTCAAGCGCTGCAGCTATTATAACGATATGTAATTACTATAACAAGATATTCAGAGATTTAACAGCATGAATATGAATGAGAGATAAACCCCACAATACATGTTGAAGAGTTTGAAGCAAAGAGAAGAGAGCAACTGGAGTCTGGTAAAAACATACCGTGTTGAGGTCGCTGGTCATCAGAGAGGTCAAGATCCAGCATCAGGTCATCCTCATCCAACTCGGATGAGCCAAGGTTATTCAAAACATCCTGGAAAAGGGAGAAAAACTATCATGCAAGGGCCAAAATAAAACATTTTTGCTAAGGAGAGCTCCATGAATATGGCTCTGGGTCCATTTTACATTCCATGCCATAATTCACCAACAAATGGGGTTATGTAGTTTCACATATTTAATTAATTTATAATTAAAGAATATAGTAAATATACATTTAAAGTATGTTAATTTCAGTTCTTGCTGCAAATAAATTACATATTTTTATAAATTCAGATATACGATCTAAATATATAAATTTATTATACATTTATTTTAATGTATTATTCATGATTTTAAAAATGTTAAAATTACATAGTTTATAATAATTTAAATGCAATAATTTATGTATTTAGCAGACGCTTTTATCCAAAGCGACTTACAGTACATTCAGGCTATACATTTTTACCAGTATGCGTATTCCCTAGGAATCGAACCCACGACCTTTTGCGCTGCTAACACAATGCTCTACCACTGAGCCACAGGAACATTTAGTTTAGTTAAAATATAAATTGAAGCAAAACTGGTAAAAATGAGGATCAGTAAAAATTTTATGATCAGGCCAATAGGAAAAAGAAATGTCCTTACTGTTAAGAACTGGTATCCATACAAGATTGATATTTTAGTAGTTATAACATATTTAGAATCCAATGTAAAGTCTCTACTTTGCAGTTAAGTGACTAATGACTTTCTTAAATTCAGCCCAAACCTCCAGCTGTGTGTCATGGTCTCTTTATTAAAGCAAGATGACAAAAGAGGATTTAATTTGACTGAAAGACTCCTCCAGAGCAACCTTTCCACACATTCAACTAAACACACACACAAAAAAAAAAAAATCCACTGTGCACTCAGGAAGCAGAAAACCTGCATATTGCTCAAACCAAAGTGTCACACTGCCATCTTGTGCCCAGCAGGAAAAAACACCTTAAGATTGAAAGCTAAAGTAAAAAATAAATAAATAAATACTACTAATAATAATAAAACGGGGTCGTTTATTCTAGCACACAAACCAGACTCAGCAAAGCTCTAATATGGATTATTTCAAGCTAATTCTATTTAAAAGTGCATGTAAAAGACAAAAAGGCAAAAGAGCCGCTATTATGTCCTATTAAAGAGGAAAAGCACAGCTCTGTGGCTAATTAAACAAGACAGAGCAGCAAAGTAGTGGATAGTGCATCAGAACAGAAAAAATCCTTAACTTTGACTTTGCTAGAAATGAAAGGGTCACTGGGCACCTAATTAAGACTCTCAGGATATGAAACGGCCTGGCCTTTACCTCTGTGAAATATTACGACGCCAAATGACAAAATGAACAATGCATCACTACTGTTACAATCTCAGTATGAATGTAATATTGATGAAGTAAATGGCCTTATTCAGTGACCTGTTCAGACAGTTTATTTAGATATATTAAAGAAGACCAGTGTCATGATTCATAAATGTCTTTGTGAACATAAATGGCCAACCACAGGTTGGTTTGCACAAGCATGCAAACTGTCTCAATCAACAAGGTCAAAAAAGAGGCAATGAAAAGATAGTCTTTTTTTCCTCATGAGTTTATTTCTGAGGGATTGAGAAGGTAACAGAGAGCTGACATTTGGTGTGACTCACTCTCCATCTCCCGATGTTCAGATAGATTTTTCTGATCTTTTCATGTCAGTGTCAGGAGAAAACATGCTTTACTTATTAACGAAATATCCTGCGGCCCTTCGACAAAAAGGACAAAACAGTTCAATGCTAATGTAAACAACTTTTCCTCCCTTCGTATTTCAGAAATCACTTCAAAAATGTTTTTAAATAACTCTGAGAAAATAAACACAAACACTATTTGACAAGGCAATCTAACAGGTTACACGTAAGCAGGTTATGCAAGGATACAACCTCAGACACATTCAGAACCAATCTGTGCTGCTACCAGAAATTCTTATGAGGGGTCAGAAAACATTTGCACAAATGTATCCAATGGATTAGGAAATGGCCTGAGCTTAACTCAGGGCACCCGCACTTAAAGTCCATTGCAAGATGTTAAGAACATCTAAAGTCTCTTGGTACAGTAGTGAGATATTGAAGTAATGTTAGGGAGAAATGGTAAAAATTGAGACATGACATTTTTCGCACATGAGCAGCAAGGGACATGTGTTAGTTTATGACATACAACAAAAGTTATTGGTTGCAAGATACAGCACAGGCTTATTAAATGGTTTAAAATAGAAAATCTCGCCATCTTATGAGAGGAGATTTTTTTATTAAGTTTTTTTTATTAGTATAGCCAACACAGCTCAATTAATCTCATTTCATCTTTACATTTAGATTGCCTTTGTCATCCTCTAACGCTTACCTAAAATAATATTTAAGAACAATAATTGAATAACACTGTTGAATGTTATTTTTAGCAAATTTGGTTTGTACAGGTTTCAATAACATTGCAGAGACAACCTCGATTAAAAAAAAATACCGGCTAATTTCAAGTCTAGGCCAAAACATATTGAGCAAAATAAGGCCTGATCCAATAAAGCAGCTTTCTCACAAGTGAAACTCAGGCCCTTTAGGCACATTCAGCTAACTAGCTGCTGCCAAATGTTTCATTCATCGGCAAGAACAAAGTCTCCTGCTCTACAATATGAAGGTTGATTGCAAGCTAAAAACAATTAGGCTGTATCAAGCAAGAACCATCTTGATGCAAATGAAGCAGCAAAAAGCAAACCAAAATCACCAAATGACACTTATGTGATTTACAAGCGTGTTGGCCTAAGATTACAGAAATGGGAAACTACTGTAGTTCCTCAAATGTGAATGTTTGAAGAACACAGAGAGCAGTAACTGGCGTGCTTCCCCTGAGAGAAGTGAGAAGACCACAAGTTCTCACTGTGACAATGGAATACTTCCCTTTTCCTGCCTGTCTTTGTGTTTACATAAAGTTATATGAATCATCCCCATAAAAAGTATGTTAATGAGCATTTACATTCTTTGGTGATTACAGACTCAGCTTAGAAAAATCTGCTAAAACTTTAAAACAGAATCCACACACACACATGTCGGACAACATCTCCAGGACGCTGCGCTCCATGTGACTAGTAAGTCAAATCTCAAATAACTGCCCTGATGACTTGTGTTCTACCCGCTTCTTTTTTAAGAGGGCTTAAAACAAAAATGAGTAGGTAGCAACTGGCTTTTAAAATGGAACACACACACATACATACACACACAGTGGGTACGGAAAGTATTCAGACCCCCTTAACTTTTTCACTCTTTGTTATATTGCAGCCATTTGCTAAAATCATTTAAGTTATTTTTTTTTCCTCAATGTAATATGTATGTGTATATGTATATGTATATATATATATATATATACACAGTGGTGCAAAAAAGTATTTAGTCAGCCACCAATTGTGGTTTTTTGTTTCTCATTTTGTCTCTCATAGTTGAGGTATACCTATGATGAAAATTACAGGCCTCTCTCATCTTTTTAAGTGGGAGAACTTGCACAATTGGTGGCTGACTAAATACTTTTTTTCCCCACTGTATATATATATATATATATACACACACACATATATATATAGTTTTTTTTTTTATAGTATATATATATATATTTCTTTTTCAACCATTTTTTTTAAATAAATATCACTGTTTTTCATGCTTAAGTTAAATTTTGAAAATGACTCACGCTTCAGTAAGCGAGTCAGTTATTAGACCAATTCATACAAACAACCTTTGAATTTGGGACATGTTTGAGACTAATTCATTAAGAACCGACTCATTTATTCGCAAATCAGACATCACGGATAACAATGTTCATTGTTCCGTGTAGCTTGCACAACACAAAATGTTGCCCTTTCTCTGAACTTGACTGCAGAACGACTGCACCGTAGAAGAGGATTTTCCTTCGACAAATCCGTTTCATCCGGCAATTAAAATGAAGGCTCACATATAAATGTATCTTTATCTGGCACAGCTTCAAGAACACAAGATTCTGGATCCTCAAAGTCACCCAAAAAATACAGCATGTTTCCTAAGATTTCCGATTTCTGTTGACAAACCTGCTCAGACACGCTGCCTTCAGGATGTAGCCTCATCCAAGAACAACTGCCAAACAGGATAATGTAAATGGAAAGGCCAGGTCAGCCCAGCCACAGTAAAGGTAACTCTCACTCACAAATTTTGCATGGCACATGACTTGATGACAAATTAGCAGTGGCACCTTAGCGAGCATTAAAGAACAATAACACAGGATGTGGCGTTTTCCTCTGCTACGCTGGAAAACAAGAGCAATTACTTTGGCCTCAAGCTGTGCAGGTGCAGGCTACATTATTCAGAAACCAAACAAAGCCTTTATAACTTTATAAGAACTAGCCAAAAGTACGCGCCATTGTTTTACATTACTAATTGTTTTTTGTCTATACAGTGTAAAATCTCTCTCAAGCTTAATTCTTTATCTGTCAGCCCTATAACACCAATGACTGGCACCAGCTAAAAATAGTCACTTCTAACTTTATACTACCATTCAAAAGTTTGGGGTCAATAAGGTTTTTTTTCCTTGAAGGATATTATAGTTTTATTCAGCAAGAATGCATTAAATGATTCAAAAGTGACATTTATAATGTTACAAAAGATTTCTACTTCAAATAAATGCTAATATATTAGAATGACCTCTGAAGGATCATGTGACACTGAAGACTGGTGTAATGGCTGCTGAAAACTCAGCTTTGCTTGACAGCAATATATTGTAATAAATTGCTTTTGTATTATTACAACAGTTATTTTAAGTTGTAATAATATTTCACAATATTTCTGTTGTATGTATTTTCGATCAAATAAATGCAGTCTTGGTGGGCATAAGATACTTCTTTTAAAACCATTACAAAATCTTAACAACCCCAAACTTTTGAATAATAGTGTACATTTATCAGTAGTGGGACAGTAGTTTAGCTGTTTTCAAATCAGTGTAAATTTCCAAGCAGCAAGCTACTAGTGAATATAGGGATGGGTTAGTATGGTTGACTATCTTGTTACTATTCTGTTAGGTCGACTATATATTTTCAGCATTGGTACATTTAAGTAGAGACCCTTTTTAAATATTTGAAAGTGTTTTAGCATGCTGAAAGTGTGCAGTACCAAAGTCCCTTTCAAGGAAAGTCTGTTCACTTGGCACCCATATTTTGGGTATCCTATCGACTTGAATGGGGAAATCCGGAAATCTCAAAAACTGCTTGCCACATTCACAGTTAAAAAAAAATATTTCAAATTATCAACAAAATTTGATATAAACTGTAAATGCTGCTTCTTATGCTCAAATAGTGTTATAAAAAGCTTATATTTCAGGTTGGCCCAGCCAATGTGCATATGCAGTCAGTCCCAAGTGTGGGTCTCAGGACAATGACTGTTTCGATGGTGACCAGAGCTTCTAATGGCAGCTGCAGTGATGTCATGACTTTACCAATTGGCAACTGGCTCTCTTATTTAGAAGGCGGTATTTGTTACACCATAATGCACATTGCATTTCATTCATTTTCATAATATGAGTGCACCGTCTTTGTATATCTGAAGCCTTTGGTAGTAATTTATGATGCTAACAGTTAGCACTGTATATATATATATATATATGTATATATATATATATATATATATATATATATATAAATATAAATATAAATATAAATATAAATATAAATACTCTGTATATATTTGTTCTCACTGAAAACACCACTACAGGAATTAAAGAACTGTTTGTGCTCCACCGCCTTTAACAAACTTCAACACAATCACTGTTGGACTTCAAATGGCCTGCTGTGAACAGTGCTCCTGTTATTACACATAATCCACAGGTTCATTGTGAGGTCTTGTGGAGAGATTAAAGGACAGAATTTTTCTATAGTCAGCTTTTAATAAACAGATGGTGGCTTTAATAAATACTTGCAGAACAAAAAGGCTCAAACTGTTTTATGTTGAGAACTAGACATTACTGAAGTTTCATCACACAAAACTGCTTCTCGTACAGTAGCTCAGTTTTTGAGGACAGACTGTTCTAGGTTGATTCACAGCAGTGCCATACTTTTCCATTTCGTAATTATTGATTTAACTGCATTTCACAGCGTATATTTAATGACTTGGAAATGTTCTTATATCTTTCACCTGCTTTGGGCTTTTGAATTACTTTTCAGAGTAGATTTGATTGTACTTTTTTCTTCAGGTCTAGGTTCTGCCACAATACTGACTCCACAGAATCTGGACCTTCTAAGTAAAGGTGTATTTATACTACAATCAGTTGAAACCTCTTGAATACACATAACTGCTCTCTATTTAATTAGTCTTTCTTGATTCTGTGGAATACAAAAGTGTGAATTTTTGAAGAATATCTTGTCCACCCTTTTCAATATAATGAATGTTAGGGGTGAGTGATATAGCCTCAAAATGATATCACGATATTTCAGGAATATTTGCGATAACGATATTTATGATGATATATAAAAAAAAAAAAAAAAATGGAACAACATTTTATTGGTGATTGCAGCTGGCAGGCAGCAGCATTTACTAGTGCAAACGAAATGAAGGGCATTTTCCATCCTTTTCCAATGAGCTACTGTCATCGATGACAAACTACCTAGTTCGAAGTGTAAATCTATTGTCATAAGGTGGCAGCAGCAGCTGTGTGTTCAACTTGAAGCAGACCGATCGGTGACTTACAACTTATTTACCCCTAATTTACACTGCACGCGTCTGCGGCGCGTTTTGGCTTCGACGCGGCCACTCTAGTCAATGCTTGTGTTTACACCAGCGGCGCCGCGGCACGTTTCAGAAGCGGCTCTCCGCGCTGCTTCGCTAAAGATATGTGCCTCGCCTATTTTTGACGGTAAGAGTGTGCGCTCGAATATGTCTCGCGATACTTTGATGTCATACACCGATCAGTCTGCGTAGCGCTGCTTCAAGTCGAACACACCTATTGGGTTTATGGTGTTGTTGTGCGCGCTAGGGAACGTAAATGCGCCAAACATCATTGCATTGCTATATCATTGATATCGCGATATGACACTTTATCATCATGTAAAAATTTATACCAGTATTATCGTGGACGGTATGATATGGCACACCCATAATGAATGTTAATGAGTACTGGGGCTATTACTATACACATATATATGTGCATTTAGCATATGCTGTATATATGCAATATATTACAAGAATTCTGAAGTCATACAATAGCTGTGTTCATCTCCTTTCGTGTCTTTTTTAAGCTTGAAAGACTCAGTCTGCATTCACTGAAACGGCATCATAACGAGCAACCAGTACATGATTCAAAAATACTTTGTGTCACTGTTATTTTACTGAATTAGTTTTTTTATGAATTAGTTTTTATATTTATGTTTTTTTCTCTATAATAACTCTAGTTTGTGTTCCAAAGAAAAAGGAAGTTGTACAGGTTTGAAATGAAAAAATTAAAAAATTATTGAAATTTCAACAATCCCTTTGAAGATACAATTCTGCAAAACAACATAACTTTGGGGTTTAATAAAAAGTTTTAGGTACTCTACATGTTCAGGCACTGGAATCTTCTACAGAGGGAAAGTGACCCATGGCCCTGCTGGGTAAAATGGTGTGAGAGGATTTGTCTGTTTAATTAAGCACTGCGATTATATCGCTGGAAGGGAATTTAATCCCTTTGAAAGACGCAGTGAGAGTCTACATCAGGGGTGGCGAACGTTGGTCCTGGAGAGCCACAGCCCTGCAGAGTTTTGCTTCAACCCTAATCAAACACACCTGAACAAGCTAAACAAGGTCTGAACGGTTACTAGGAAGCTACAGGCAGGTGAGTTTTCATTAGGGTTGGAGCTGAACTCTGCAGGGCTGCGGCTGTCCAGGACCGGAGTTCGCCATCCCTGGTCTACATCAAGGGCTTTACAAGACAGTCATGTGTTTTGAAAATGTGAGCTTGAGCAATGGAATGGCATTATACTTACCATGCTGCCCAGTTTGGAAGATGAGGAACTGGTTCTCTGCTTGTATAAAGTGTTGCCCTCCATGCAGTGAGGGTCCCTGAGGTTGAGGTGAAGTCTGGGTCCTCCTGCACCCTCAGAGGCTGACCGCAGACGTCTCTCCATGCGCATCACCTCATGGTATGGGCTCACACTGCTGCACATGGACACTGTAACAAACATAGATTAGAGAATCATAAAGAATCATATCCCTCAAAACAAAGAGCTGCTGGCCAACAGTTCTGAGTTATGAAGCAGCGGACAATAACAATTGCAAAACTTCGTAATTCACTGTATTAGATTACACATTATGATATGATATGATATGATATATGAATTTATATATTAGTGGTCGACCAATATTGTTTTTTTGACAGCCGATGCAATAACTTTGAAAATCAGGGTGGCCGATATAAAACCGATATAATTTTATTTATTTTAATCAATATTTAAGAAATTTGAAATCATTTGAAAAATTATTTAAAAAAATAAATGTGCTAAATAAACATAATTTTAGATGACAGTATTTTTCACAAATACATAAATATTTAAAGGGGTCATATGATGCGATTTCAATTTTTCCTTTCTCTTTGAAGTGTTACAAGCTCTTGGTGCATAAAGAAGATTTGTAAAGTTGCAAAGACTAAAGTCTCAAATCTAAAGAGATATTCTTTATAAAAGTTAAGAGTCAACCATGCCTACCTAAAACGGCTCGTTCTAACACGCCCCCACATGTCTACATCACGATGTGCGAAGACTTGCATAACGCCACCCAAATGTTCACGCAAAGAAAGGAGGCGTAACTTTTATTCTCGCTATAGTATTGTTGTTGCCACCGCCGCCATGTCTTGAAGGCGAGTTTCAGAAAGGCGGGGTTAGAAATTATTATAATGTTTGCCTTTCCGTTACTAATAATATAAAAGCAATCGTTAAAAGACTTTTTGTATACATTTTAATTCCTTTGTTTAACCGTTCTATCTGATTATTAGAAAGACTTCTATCCGTATTAGACAGAACTGTTAACGACAACAACAGAGAGAATGTGAGCACTGTGTGCTCAGGCGCTGCCGTTCTCAGCACCGTCAACATAAAAGTCTGCCGCGCTGTCAAAATAAAAGTCCCACCTCGAACACATCGGCCAAACAGAAAAACGTATAAAAAAAAAGTCAAATATCGGCCGATATATCGGTCAACCACTAATTTACACAGACTTTTTAATAAAGCTGAGAGGTGCCATAAATGAATTTGCATCACAAAATTGCATTCTATCCGTATTAGACAGAACTGTTAACGACAACAACAGAGAGAATGTGAGCACTGTGTGCTCAGGCGCTGCCGTTCTCAGCACCGTCAAAATAAAAGTTCTGCATCGAACGCATCGGCCAAACAGGAAAACTTATCAGCCGATGCCGATATTTAAAAAGGAGCTGTTAAATGATTAATCGCATCCAAAATAAATGTTTTTGTTTACATAATATAGGTGTGTGTACTGTATATTTATTATGTATATATAAATACACACATATGCATGTATATATTTTTAAAAAAAAATTTATATATAAAATATTTATATATTACAAATTCTATATGAATAAAAAATATATACAATATATATAGTTTTTAAAATATATACATGTGTATATATATATATATAACAATATTCAAATGTAGTGGAAAATATAAATATGGAAACCACCTTGTTACCAAGTTAAATTTCAACAGTATCTCACCATATGTACAGAAATAGATAGATCTCAACGGACTTTAAATTAGGCTGTAGGTCACAATCTAAAGAATATGTAAAACATGTAGCAAAGACATTAAATACACAAAGAAAAAAAAGTGTCAAGCCTAGGGCACAAACTACAACTCACCCACTGCATCAGATTTGCACAAAATAAGTTTAGTTTATCTCTTAACCTAGATATTAAAATCTAAACAACATGGATAGGTGAAACAGTCTAACAAAGAGTCATTAATTATGTTTCAGGACTGTACTATCATCAAAAATGCTTTAATCCTGGATCCTATACTGACACAAATATTCACAATCAAAGAAATATACCGATATTAAGTCAAAGCCCAAAACCTACACAGTCACAAGAAAACCTGCATAAAAAGACACAATAACAGTGATTGCTGTAAATATATTCACAAGGAAAAAGCATGCAAAAAATAAACTGGCTCAAATTTCCAGCATATCTAAATTAAACAAAAAAAGGGTTTATGGAATACTTGTTTTACCAAAATAATATGCTGCCAACATGGTAAACAACAGACCCCAAGCCTGTAATTGTAAATGAAACCACTGAGTGTAGAGTTCACTCTCTCCTGCAAGAGGATCCATAGTAAAGCCAATATCAGGTCATCACTAGAGGAAATTCAATACAGCGGAGCTCGTTACTTTCCCATAAACCTCTAAGCCACAGGCATGCTGGAATGAAAGCACTTATAAAGGTAAAAGTATAATTTACAGAAGGGAAAAAAAAAAATCACAGGTCATAAGAAAACTACAGCCAAACTGGAGCATAAAGTATTGTTTCTAAAGGGAGGGGTGAATGTTTTGTTTTTTAAATAAAGTTCCCAGTTTTTGTTTGCGTGTATAAAAATACTAGTTTCAGCTTTCAGCAGTTCCAGAGCTGTGAAGATCAGTTACACATTCAGTTTAAGGTTACATGTTATGCAGAGCTTTTATAGGTTCTTACATGAGGGCTTAAATGTCATTTTTAAAACACAAATGTGATAATCAACTATGTGAAAGATTAATTCATTACAAATAATGAATAATGTGGTATTAATAGTATCTGATGCCTGACATCTCTCCAGCATTAACCGACTTCTCATTTAGCATATTACGTGGCTCTCTGGAATACTACATGCTGATTGGTCAATCACAGTATTTTTCAATATTTTGTATACTGACCCATTACACAATATAATTGACTATCGTTGCCATAAAAAAAGTTTCTACATGTATCTGTGCTATATTCATTCATGTTAGGGCTGGACGATATGGCCAAAATTGATATCACAATATATTTCTTAATTTCGGTCGATACGATAGAATTCCGATATCGATATGAACACTATTTATCTGAATTCGAAATCTTTTGTAACATTATAAATGCCTTTATCATCACTTTTGATCAATTTTAAGCATCCTTGCTAAATAAAAGTATTAATTTCTATAATTTCTTTCCCAAAAAATTTATAAAAATTATACTGAATGGAATAGTGTATAATGTTACAAAAGTTTTTTTATTTCAGATAAATGCTGATCTTTGGATCTTTCTATTCATCAAAGAATCCTGAAAAAAAAAATTACTCAACGGTTTTAAATGTATATTCACTCTCTCTCTCTCTCTGAGGTCCCTTCTTTTATAATAAATACATTTCAGGTCACATTAATACTTCAGGCCTTGCCTTTTTTTTTTGGCAAGTAGCTGTGTAACAGCAAGAAAACGTGCAGATAGCTGGTCAAATCATTTTGCCTTACGATGTACCAAAAACATTGTGAGGACAATTAATTTGGCTGTCACATTTAAAACCAATTTAACGAGAAAAAACTACTTCATGAATACCTGTAGTACCCAACTTTTCCGTTGTTTTTTCTTTCCAAACATTTTTTGAAACTTCAGCATCCATGGCCTCATGTGAAAGTAAAGTGTCAATCAGAGCAGTTCATTATCTTGGTGAAAGCAGAAAGTTATCTAGGAAGCTCTGAGGTCATAAGAGCTACAGATTAAATCTCAGTGAAAGATTAGTGAAACTGGTTTAAAGATCAAAGATTAACACGTTTCTATCATAGAACAAGTATGTGAATAATTTCCCACAAAACTTGCTCCTCTATATAAACAAACAAAGCAGCAGCTGAGTTCGCTGACATTACCTGTGTGCGGCTTTCTCAGGTGACTTGGCCTGGTCTCTAGTTTGCTCAGGCCTGATGATCTTCCTGCCTGCTGGATGAGTACAGTGTTCCTAGACCGCCGTTCACGGGCGTCTGGGTTGGAGCTGCTGTCCTCACTCAGTTCTGGAGCTTGCTCAATCTCACTGGCCTCTGACTGGTCAGGGTTAGCATTAGCATTAAGGTTAGTGTTAGGGTTCAGCTCTTTCACTGTCTGCAGTAGTACTGGTTCCGTATGGGCAGTGGTGCTCTCACGCTGTGTGTTGGCTGTGTGGCTGGTATCTGGCAGTAAGTGCTTTTCCGTGCGGGCCTGGGCTGGGGAGAAGGGCACCAGCGACAGAGAAACAGCTTGGCTGAAGTTTTCAGGTGGAGCAGCTGGACTGGGGGCTGGCAAAGCGTCAACTTCTGAGACCGAGTCTTCAGTGATGTGAACAAAATCAGATGGTGTTATTGCCGTGGTGCGGTCTTCTGAGATCATGGGCGACTGTAGAGAACTCTCAGCCAGTTCTCCAGGCGAGGAACCTGGGGTACCAGTTTTAGGAGGATCTTCCACACCATCCTGACCTTTACCCTGGTCTGGGACATTGGACAAGTTCTTGGAAAAACGTTGGCGAGCTAATAAGGACTTGGACAGCAGCTGCTTCTTATGCTTGGAAGACCTCTTGCTGCTCACATCATCGAGGAACCCTGAATCATCTCCCTCATTGGTCCCTGAGCTGATGCAATTAATAAACACGCTGCGGTTAGCGGACACTTTCTCAAGGTTTTCCGTCTGAGATCGGGTGATCTTCTTCTTGTGTCCACCAAATCCGAATGAATGCCGCGTCTTTGAGATGGAACCATCTCGAAAGGTGACTTCAGATCCCTGGCTGTGATTGTCCAGGCTGAGCTGGGTTGGGTCGCTGTTCCTCTTACTGTGGAAGCTGAGGGACGGTGTGCGGAACAGGCTGCGCCGTTTGCTCGTGCTGCTGGAACTGGAATTCGTGCTGGAGGGAGAGGAAGTGTGGACGCCATTGCCAACACCACCGGACGAGGGTGAGGAGGGGAGCGAGTCCTGCCTCTTTCGCACACTACGTCTAAAGATGGGAAGCCTGGAGACCAGGGTGGAGCGGCGTGTCCCTGATTCGCCCATTAAGATCGAGCACCAGATCGGACACCCTGCAAACAGGTAAAAAGACAGACTCAGAATTAGCATGACGGCCTTAACAAAGAGACACAAACAGGATTGGAAATGACCACCAGCCAAATCATTTTGGTAATTTTGGCTTCTCTACAAGGCAACATGTCTCGCATCTGATAAGAAATTCTGTTATTTAGAAACAAAAACAAACTCTTAAGGAACCAATTTGTTAATAGTTTGATAAACAGGTGCAGGGAAAGTTGGCAAGACACATTTGAGCCTTCACTAGTTCACCGCCTTTGTTTAACAGTTCTGTCTAACTACTAAAAGACAAATGCATTAATAATTTTCATATTTCAAACTGTGCTGCTCTATATTCAGTTTGTATAGCGATGTCACATACACTGTGTACTGTATGTAAAATGAGCATTACCTGCTCTTTATTTAAGAAAATATGATTCCCAGTGAGCACAGGCTTACTAGATTACGGTTGGTTACTGTGTTTACTACCTTTTTATTCTTGTTAACAATTTCTTTATGAATACTATATACTTTATTTAAAATAAATCTGTGAAAGATACTATGAGTGATAACAGAATTAGAATTATTAGAAACAGAATTATTTTCCCAAATTCAATTTTTTTTTTTTATTAAAACAAATATTACACTTTTCTTACAACTGTTATGCATATGTATATAAAATATATACACATGTAATCCCAAGTATCACAACTAAGTAAAAAACTATTACAAATTTAAAAGCACTGCATGTTCACTTGATTTTGACATTTGCACAATTCAAAATATGTTTAAACAGTTGTCAAAAAGAAAGAAAGAAAGAAAGAAAAAGTTTAAGACAATGTCTAATTTGTTATATTCTCATTCATCATTATTCTTAGTATTTTAGTGGAAAACGGAAAGAAAAGTCAAACAACTTTAGAGGTAATCTAAAATGGGTTGCAAAAAATAATAGCAGACACAGACCTATTAATTTAAAGAGATCAGAGTCCACCCATCAGCCACAGTGTCCTCAGTGGTCCTCAAATGTGGGGAAAATGTTAATTAAAATACTGTGTATCACTTTACTAATTAATTAGCTTCTAAAAACCCGAAAGGCTGGTAAAATTCTGCATCCTCTGTGTCTAATAGGCAAAAAATAAATTTCCCACCATATCCACAACGATTTAGACTCACAAGGGAAAAATCCAGGGGAGCTGCATTACTGTTTGCTGAGCACAATTAATTACAGCACATTAAGCATACTGTGCTGACCTTCTGCTAATACTGTACTGTACTAAAATCACAGTGAAACGTGTTCCCTCTGACAAATTTACAAAACATGTACACACCTCGTACCCTTGTGGTGACAGTTGGAGATACACCCTTGACAGCGTTACTTAGCTTGCTTGACCTGACATGTTTTAATGGGTAATGGCAGTCTAACATTACAGCACACTTAATTATTTTCAGATATTTAGCATAATAATCATGACAATGCCAATGTTGTAATAAAAAAAACAAACCAACACATGAAACTTGTATGCGAGTTAAAAATTATGGCAGACACAAGCTATAACAGTAAGTGTTTTGTGGGAAACACGTACATTATATTTGACATAACGAACATTTAGAAACATTATACGCCAGCAACAATGAAATTAGAAGTAATTTAAATAAAGCTGGCATAAAATCTAAGGCGAAACTATGCCAAAGAAGAATATCCATAAAGTGTGAAAATCTATTAATCAAAGCAAAAAGGCCCATAACCAACAATCTGAGGTTATCTGCCTCTCTAAATAACATTTTTTGGGCATTATACACGCGTACATCATATTTGGGAATCGCAGCACTGCTACAAAAAGCTCCAAACATGCTATTTAGGTATCGCGCTATGTTTTGAGACACAGCATTTGCGCAATACAGACCTATTATTAGATATACCCATCATATCAGCAGCTGCACTGATGGACACACGGCGTCAAGAAACACGGAATAACCAATAAAACAGCGACATACAGCAGCCGCCTGCTACACGCGCTCTGCCCGCAGGAACAGCTCCGCACACAAACATTACCTTGAGATGAAACCTCAGTTTACAACCCGCTGATATTCCCTTCGCTGTCAGTTTGAGGTGAAGCCAATATGCTCGTGGCATCACATCCGCCGACTTTCACGTCAAAGCGCTAAATTCCTGTCAGGATCCTGGCTCTCGCTCGCGCTAAATCCACATCAAGTGACGTGGAATGTGCTCGCGCTTTGCTTCCGCGTTTCCGCCTCTGAGAATGACGCAAGGTACGTTACCTGCGTGAGCGTCACTTAAAGACGGCGCACAGGTGCGTGCAGTAGTCCTGGGATGGTCAAATAAAAGAGTGTAATCACACAATTATCTGTATCATCATTATTGGAATTCCTTGTATATGAAAAAATGGTTTCAATTTATAAATAGCTTTTCGTAGCTTTTCTCCGTCATTCTGTGACGGCTGAATGTAAAAGCAGAAATTCTATTAGAGCATGTAATATTAAGAAAAATAAATATCGATTTGTCAGTGAAGTGGAAAGCTTTTCGTCTTTGTTTGTTTCTTTATTTTATTTTTATTATACTCTGGCCCCATTTAATTTTACTTCATTGTTTGCATAAATTAGATCTGTAACATGCTGTTTACTGTGATTTTTTTTAATATTTATTATGGGAAAAAAACATTCATTTTGGTGTTATGTTAATATCCATATATAATCAGCTTATTTCATTTTTATTTTATTTTTAAGGAAACTGCAGACATAAGCTCTTCAGATGCAGGTGAGGTGGTCGTTGTTTAGGCCTACTGATGTATTTATCATGTTCGATACATTGTATATGTAGCATTAACGCAGAGTAAATGTCCATCAGTTGTTTGGAAGGAATCAAAGCAGTATTTTTAACAAATCTAGACCAGTGAAGCACTTTTAATTACGTTACATTCTTCAGTTTTCATTGTCAAGTGATTTTTTCTGTAAGCAAGCACTAAAACCATATCTTATAGCTGTAATTATTATTATTAATACAATTTAAATGGTCCGCCCAATATTATAAGTCTATAAGAGAAAAATATCTAACTCATTAGCTGATCGAGCCATGAAATACAAAAGTGCATGAGTTAAATCACTCATGCACTGTAAAATATCACGTTTTACCACGTACAGCAACGGTAGCCTGAATCCCACCCATAATAACATCGCTGGGATAAACTCCTCTAAAGCCTGCTGCAATTCTTTGGAATTCCACGTGATGTCTCTGTTGTTACAAATTTGAGCTTCTAAGTTCCGTTTGAGAAGCAGCTAATGTTTATGGTATTTGAGACTAAACTGGTTATTCATTTATGATTACGTTGAGTCTAAAAGGAATATTTCAGCCAGAAATAAAAGTGAATTCATCATTTTTAGGCAGAATCACATGCTCAGTTACCATGCAGTGTTGCATTCCCCCCATTCATTGTATATTGTGTAAAAGCAACTAATTATTGTTTGTTCTGAGTAAGCTATGTAATCCTATGCGCAATGTAATCCTATGTGTAAGAGTGTCTTTATGTAGTGCAAAGGCTTGTGCACAGAAAAGTGAAATTCCCTTTCAGTCAGTCACTTCGACGTTGTGTTGAAGTTTCCGACACTAGGGGTCACTCTTAGGAGCCCAGACACCTTTGACATCAATTGGCGAGAAAAATTAGGCAAGCCTGAAACCGGTTAAGGCTAGAAGGTATACAGCAAAAACTACTGGGCATGCGCACATCAATAGGCTATAGCGTAATTTTTCTCATACTGTACAACAATAATTACTATTTTTGCATTATTGTAAGGGGTAGGTTTAGGGTTGGGGTAGGTGTAGACGTTAATAAAACACAATAATTTAATTTAAAAATTAAATAAATTAATAAATTTAATTTATTGTTAGCTTCCGGTTTTTGCTGTATCCCTTCTAGCCACAACAACCTTCAGCCAAAAAAGCATAACGGCTAATGCTTCCGCTTTGACAGTATGTGGGAAAGGAGACCAGAGGCCGTTTTTTTTTTTGTTGTTGTTTTTTTGAATGGATGTTAATGGAGGAGAGGCTTCACTACGCTGAATAAACAGCTTTTAGAGGAAACAGCTTATCATTTAATGAATCAGCAGCCGGCTAATGCTTCCGCTTTGACAGTATGTGGGAAAGGAGACCAGAGGCCGTTTTTTTTTTTTGTTGTTGTTGTTTTTAATGGATGTCAATGGAGGAGAGGCTTCACTACGCTGAATAAACAGCTTTTAGAGGAAACAGCTTATCATTTAATGAATCAGCAGCCTATCGGCTAATCTTCAACATGTTTTACACTAAACAATACTTTTGGATTGAACTTTTTAGAGTTTAAACTGAAAAAATGCCGTTTTTTAAGATAAGTCATGGACTTTTTGTGACAGGTGGAATACAGCTTACAGCACTTCTCATTTATTCCTATGGTATCTGTAAACAGCAATTCAGTGTCGTGCAACTCTGACTGAAATTCAATGATGTCAAGGCTGTAATGTGATTGGTTATTAAGGCACACGTGATCCAAGTTGACCATTACACTTTCTCCAATAGTAAGTAATACAGACCCTCGTATCTCCCAAGAGTAAGACAATCTCTGATTTGTGTAGCTGGACACACCCCAGATATCCGGGTATAGGCCAGTGTAACATTCACTCACTTGTTCTGTTTTTTGGAGCCAAATGCAACGCCTCTCTGTGAGAAGAGGCAGTCATTCACCTCTCGATCTCCTCATCATTGGATCTACAGCACAGGCAGCAGTCTCTCCCTTCTCATACACAGCTAAGTGTTGTGAGAGTACCCCTGGGTGCTTCAACGGCGATCTTTGAGAGCAAATTTCGTCCTAAAAGAGTAAATTCTCTGAAAGAGCTTCACGGGAAGAATTGTTTGTTTACATCATGCCTTTCCACCCTTGTTCTTCTGGTTGCAGTTATTATGTATTATGGGCCGTGCTTACACTGAAGCAGCATTCGTGGGTGGTTTATGTCCCGCTTGCGAGGACCTGGCCATAGGCACGTTCCGCTTGCAGCTCGGGTTCTTCACCAAAAGACCCCCGGTCACCCCAGCCACTTCCCATTCCGACTCTGTGCAGGGCGATGTCCATGCTTTCAGCCCTTGGAAGTTTTGGAGCCAAATGCAACGCCTCTCTGTGAGAAGAGGCAGTCATTCACCTCTCGATCTCCTCATCATTGGATCTACAGCACAGGCAGCAGTCTCTCCCTTCTCATACACAGCTAAGTGTTGTGAGAGTACCCCTGGGTGCTTCAACGGCGATCTTTGAGAGCAAATTTCGTCCTAAAAGAGTAAATTCTCTGAAAGAGCTTCACGGGAAGAATTGTTTGTTTACATCATGCCTTTCCACTGTTCTTCTGGTTGCAGTTATTATGTATTATGGGCCGTGCTTACACTGAAGCAGCATTCGTGGGTGGTTTATGTCCCGCTTGCGAGGACCTGGCCATAGGCACGTTCTGCTTGCAGCTCGGGTTCTTCACCAAAAGACCCCCGGTCACCCCAGCCACTTCCCATTCCGACTCTGTGCAGGGCGATGTCCATGCTTTCAGCCCTTGGAAGGACATCTCATTTCTATGGGCAGAAGTGCCCTTAGAAAATGTTTCCAGATGCATCGTTGCTACAACAGATGCTTCTGAGACATGCTGGGGTGCTGTATGCAATGGGCATGCAGCTTCCGGGGTTCAAATAAGTATTATAAATAATACTTATTCAAATAAGTGATTTGAATGGAGTGTCTGTACAATGAGTATTTTTGAATGTAATCTAGAAAGTGTTGTTAGACTGCGTCACTACGTGTGTCACTCCTAGCAGCACTAATAAACCCAATCTGAGTCAACTCAACTTGTGTGTGTCTGAGGGCTGATTCATTCAATTCCACACTAATATGTGCATTATAATGACTTTTTCCTTCTTTACATCCATTTTGTCATCATACAAAAGAAATCTAATAATGTTCTTGTTTTTTTTATATATTTAATGCATTTCTGATTATTCAAATGTAGCCCAAAAAATTATATGCTATTTAAAGGACAGCGTGCTGGGGTGTATTTTTCAAGGAAATGGATTTGTAATCTATATTACACAGAAAAGTGGATTGGTAAATGCTCTCAGAAACAATAGAAATATGACTTACAGGAACAGTTCACTCAAAAATGAAAATTCTGTCATTATGTACTTAACCTAATGATGTTAAACCATCACTTTATTTTCTCTGAACATGAAAAGAGAAATTTATTAGAATGTACTGGTTCTTTTTTTCCCCCATCCAGTTTTACTGGGGAAAAAATATCATAATAATGGTCTAACATATGTGCTTTACTTCAAGCCTTCAGAAGCAATACATCAGGAACAGACTGAAAATTATTATAAAATCTATTTAAATCTTTAAATCTACTTTTCTCATTAACACACCTAGAGCATGTGACAAGATTTTAAGTTAATAACTTAAATTTCAAA
The DNA here is from genome assembly GCF_001515645.1 of Sinocyclocheilus grahami. Lineage (NCBI taxonomy): Eukaryota > Metazoa > Chordata > Actinopteri > Cypriniformes > Cyprinidae > Sinocyclocheilus > Sinocyclocheilus grahami. The sequence continues at coordinate 862,675 of NW_015505364.1, forward strand.
ATTGTTCTGTAACTTATAGTGAATATAGCAGACAGGACTTTTTACTTTTAATTTTATGGTATTTTTATATATTTTTAGAAGCTTGAAAGATTCAGTCCCCATTCATGGCAATTGCATGGAAAAGAGGAACTTTAAAATATCTCCTTTTGTGTTCCACAGATGAAAGAAAATATGGTTTTGGATGTGGGTGAGTAAATAATGACAGAATTTTCATTACTGGGTAACATTCTCTGGGAAAGTGCCCTGAAAGTGTTATTTTCAGAATCAGCTTCATTCAGCTCTTCTCTCTCATGACCTCTTCCTCTTCCGCCTTTCATTTCTTGTTCTGGGTCTGAGACTCTACATATTTCCATTATCATCCATTATCTGATCTTATTAAAGGGCTCTCGCTGTCTTTCCACTTAAACCTTTTAGTACTAATAATTACCTTTTCAAGATCTGGTTTTAAATGTCTTTCTGTTGTTTCTTTGACTAATGCTTGCAGTTTCTTTCCCTGAAAATGGTTTTTATCAGTATATTAGCTTTAAAATGTCATGGCGATGCGAACAGCACTGTGGCACTGAAGCAAAGCTGTGCTGTGACAGAGACAAGAATTTCTGAACTGAATCACTGAACTTACCCCTGATGTAGTTGGACAAAGCTACAAAGTAAGGATCTTTATTCCTCCCATATGCACTCTTTGATGGACTTGAAAAAATCTATTTATAAAGTCTAGATAAAGTGGCAATGTAGCCGTAACTCTTTATGCCAACTATTCCACCTCCTCAGACACACAAGAGAAAGAATATGTTCTTCACCTCTGAGGCTATCAAGTTTCCACCAGACATTTACACAGAGAGTAATATTGATTGTGATCAGGCTCCAAAAGAAACACTGAAAGAAAATGGAAAAAAAAAAAAAAACTCATCTGACAGATTTGTGATGTCAAGCAAAGCATCATTCTTTGGACACCTTGACCCTTGCTCTCTGTTTCTGAGTTTAAGACTTTTTTGTACATTCATTACTGGAAACCCATTGACTTATTTGGATGGACATTGGAGACATTTTTCTAAATATCTATTTTTGTGTTAACTGTCCCTTTAAACTATATGTGAACCCTAAAAATTAGATGCAGGAAAGAAGTGTACTTTAATATGCGTCATTTAATACTGTGAATTAAGAAACTAATGCCAACATTGATATGTAGTTTAAAATCGACAAATTTAAAATCCACTTTTAATGTTAAAACAGTATTTATGTGCCAAAAACACACAATGTAGTTTTGCATGACCATTTTCACCCTCTGCTCTCTGTCTTTTAACTGTCTTATAATTTGCACGACAAACTGATAAATCAGCCTGAAATCATCAGACCATATTAAAAATAAACCTTAGTGTGTTCACGTATTCAGACCTGTTCAGATCTGTTTGACGTCAGTAAGATGTGAGATCTCTCTCACTAAAGAGAAATAAAACTCATTATCTACCAGTTATTTAAGATACCAGTCATATAATAAACCATTAATAGTGATGCACATAGTATCTGACTCTTATTTCTGATTTCAGTTTGTGTATATGTACATACAGTATAATATACACATAATAACCACTGCAGTCCCTTAAGCATTTACAGTTCCTTCTTGCTGTGCTGTAAGACCCTTTGATTTCTTGTCCATTAGTGTCATGTTTCCATCATCCAGTCCCTCCAGATCAGGCACTATGTTGTATGTCATAAACACAGTCCTTTAATGGATTGTGAACTGTAAGGAAAAAGCAGAAAGCTGTTTTCACTCTGTTAAACACAGAGTTTTTTTTTCTTCCTTTTACAGCATCATAGGTCAGATCACATGCCTCTTAACTGCAGTATAAATAAACAAGGATTATATGAATTCAAAACAATATTAAAATAATTTTCCTACTTTTGTACATGAGAACTGTCTGTTATTTTGAGAATATAAATGTTGTTGAACAAAATATTTGATTCACAAATTTGAATATGTACATTTATTATTTAAATACAATATTTACAATTCAATAAAAATGTATAACATACAGCCTAGTATTAAGTGTATAGCTGATCTATCATCCCAAAGACATTTGTTTAAAAGGGAAGTCTGTAAATACTGTGCTAGCTGGTTTCAAGTGGTTTTCATAAAACAAGTACAGTTTTTTGTCCTCTGTGCTTTCACATTACCATTTCCCTCAATCCCACACTGTGTTTTCTCCTGTTCTGTGATGGCAGTGGACATATTTTCATTATATGGATTAATTAATATGGATTTGAGTATTAAATCTGTCAGTGGGTCTGTTTAGAGGATCACCAATAACTCTACATAATCTTGCTGGATCAAAGCTTTAATTGGGATTTATGGATAATGAGCACAAGATCATAACAGAAATGTTACATAATTAATAATTATAGCATACATTGTGTAACAGGGCTGACAAGACGTGAGACGTGCAGATCCATTCGCAAAGCTTTATTTAAGCAGAAGACAGAGACGTGGTCATAACAGGCAGGGTCAAACTATGACAAACAGGTATATGGTGGGCAAAACACAAGAATAGTCCTAGGGCTAGCGCAGGTCGACGATCGGCAGACAGAATCAAAAAGGGGCAAGACTAAAGGGGTAAATCCAGGAAAACAGGCGAAGACCAGAAACCGAGAAAACAGGCAAGGCAAGGCAAGGCAAGGCAAGGATAACGATGGCTCTGTAGTGTAGCTATCAACGGATAGGCGCTAAACAATACCCGGCAGAGGGAAGGGATCAGAGTGAGTGTTAAATAGTGAGGGAGTGATATAGCTGGGTGCAATCAGTGTAAACAGCTGTGTGCAATCAGTGCTGTGAATGATGGGATATGTAGTCCGGGAAGATATGCATCAGTGTGAGTGCGAGAGTCAATGAAAATGGGAAGGGTGACCTCTGATGGTTAGCCGACGGAAGTTCATGGACCAGATTCGTGACACATTGCATAAATACAACAAATTTACAACATTAATACAAATGACAACACAACAAATTTACAATCTATAAATGCAGAGGAGCAATGTTAATAGTTCCATAAAATACTTTAACATCTTGAAATTAACATGCTTCCTACCAATTTAAATCTACATATATAAACATAACATTTTTTAAACATTTTTAAATTTCCTGCCCCGAATTGGTGAAGTGGCATCAAGGCACAAGAGGGCAGTGCTGAGTAGGAAGTGAGGTCATGATAGTCTTGATCCATCCACAGTGGGAATTCCTCAGTTAAAGGGGTCATATGATGTTGCTAAAAAGAATGCTCACCACCTCTATGCCCCGCCTTTCTGAAACGCGTCGATTTTTACAAAGCTCATCGGTCTGAAAAGCGAGGTGTGCTCTGATTGGCCAACTATCCAGTGTGTTGTGATTGGCTGAATACCTCAAGCGTGTGACGGAAATGTTACGCCACTTACCATATTGTGATGCCGTGTCCCAGAGCGACGAGACAAAAACATTCAAACCCATTATGAACAAGGCATCTGTTGCATCCAGTGGGGACATAATTACGGATTATAATGACTTACACTGTCTTTTTAGGTGAAGCGTTGCATCGCACCGCATAAACATAAAACCATGTCTACATTTGTGATCGGAGAAATTACAAACAACAAGCGCTACTCTACGCTGCTCAAAACTTGTGTTTGAATCATCAGTAGCAAATCCTTTAAATATGAAAACGTACTTACAGGCTGGGAGTCAGCATTATTTGTCAGAACACCGGCATTGTAGTCTACACTTCCAGCATCAGGAAACAGTCCTCCATAAAATGTGCTGCACACATCTAAATATATTGGGTTGAACTGTTCTGGAACAGTGTTGTAAATACAACTTAACCACTGATTTCTAGTCGTGTCCTCATTTGGAAGGCCAAACAAAGTATTTTCGCTTTCGCAATGAAACACACAGCGTCTTCACAACATGGCAGCGGCTGTGGCAGCAACAATAAAGTTACGCCTTCTTTCTTTGCGTGAACATTTGGGCGGCGTTATGCAGATCTTCCCACATCGTGACGTAGACATGTGGGGGCGTGTTTGAACGAGGCGTTTTAGGAGGGGTTGGACCAGTCTTAACTTTTATAAAGAATATCTCTTTGGGTTTGAGACTTTATTCTTTGCAACTTTAGGGATCTTATCTATTCACGAACAGCTTGTAACACTCCAAAGAGAAAGGAAAACTTGAAATCGCATCATATGATCCCTTTAACCAATTTTTCCATTTCTTTTTAGTCTTATATCTACAGTATTTACAGAATCTGGACTGGATGGGAGTCCATATTCATCTCTGTAGTTATTTTCTAGCCTGTCATATTCGTAGTTGCTATAGTATATGTAGCCACAGTTGCTGAGGAAGCATTTAAAGGTCTCGCCCAATCAGGGTATATGTGCAGATTGAACATATGAAGACCCCATGTGTTCATGGCCAGAGACACACAAAGAATTCCCAGGATGTTCATCACAAACCCCGTTTTCACCTGTGAACATTACACACATCTTATTCTACAACTGAAAACAACTTCTGTGTGCTCGGACGTCATGTGTTTTTGTAGTTGTTTTCTCACCATATCTTTGACCATCAGGTGTCCGGAGGCAAAGGCGATTGAGTTGGGAGGTGTGGACACAGGAAGCATGAAAGCGTAAGAGCAACCAGTCGTTGCTGGGATCATGAAGTACAGTGGGTTGACTTTCACACGGATGGCCTGAAAATAAATTGTGTGGTAGATATAATGTCGATTAAATCATAAAATCATATATACTTAATTTTGGGACATTTAAGTCACATGTTTGAGGTCAGAAAGATTTTTTTTATTTTTTTATTACAACTATTATTTAGCCAGGATACATTAAATTGATCAAAAGTAAAAACATTTCCTCAAAGATTCAGCTTTGCCATCTTAAGAATGAATTAAATATTAAAATAGAAAGCACTTATTTTAAATGATAGTAATATTTGTGAAAGTTACATGACATGTAGCTAAATATGTTGTCCCATACTCTGAATTTGTGCTCTGCATATAACTCATCCAAGTGCACACACACAGTAGTGAACACACACGGGGCAGCCATTTTTGCTGTGGCACCCAGGGAGCAGTTGGGGGTTTGGTGCCTTGCTCAAGGTTCTCACCTCAGTCATAGTATTGAGGGTGGAAGAGAGCGCTATACATTCACTCCCCCCCCCTACAATCCCTGCCGATACTGAGACTCAAACCCGTGACCTTTGGGTTACAAGTCCGACTCTCTAACCATCAGGCCATGACTGCCCAATATTTCCATTAAAATGTCACACTATTACTATTTTTACTCTATTTTCAATCAAATAAATGCAGCCATGATGAGCTTTAAAGACTTCTTATGCTTCTATACTGTGTATACTGTATATGTTATGCAATACATTTGTCCTTACCAGTTCAGCGATAACAGGGAGGAAGATAATGATGGTGGCTGTGTTACTGGCGAATTCAGTGAAGCAGGCTATAAAGGCTGTGATGAGGATGACTGCGACAGCAGGAGGGACCTGGGCGAGAGGCTGCAGGTGCTTTCCTATCCATACTGGTAACCCTGACTCCTATTGCCAAATTTAAAAAAAAGGGGGTTATACAATTTAACATTGCTTTTCAGTGAATTATCAACAGATGGACTGAATTAGGAGCTTTTAGGTACTAATTACAATTTGAACTTTCAGCCATGCAATGTCAAGTTCCAGCTTGAATTTCAGTCCGAAAAATGAAAAGCAAATAATGAGGTACCTCACAGCCTTTGGCCATTGCAAATCCACCACCCAGCAGTAAAATAATATTCCACGGCACACACTCTTGAGCTTTTCTCCATGACAACAGGGGCACATATGGCGTATTTGAGGCTGGAGAGATAAAGATAGAAATGAAAATTAATTATGACCTCAAGCTGACTGACCATAACAAGTGCAATTCATATGTGAAAGAAATATTTAATAGTAGGATGTAAACAGATATTCAATTTGGAGGGGGTCAAGGATTGCTTATTTAAAAAAAAAAAGATTTTTGAAAGACCCATATTGATCAACCACTAATCTGAATAATCCTGTATAAATACACAAACTTATTAAATATTCATAAATATACATAGCACTACACTGAGTTTAAGGCAGTTTCATCCTACAGCTCACTCAACATTCATGTTGTTGCACAAACGTCTACAGGAAATGCTGTGTTTTTGACATCTGAATTTGATTGCATCTTTTGAACTGCACAAGGAAAGAAAATTGATTTGGAACAGGTTGAGAACAAAATTCAACTGACAGATGAAGAAATGTTGATGTTTACTTCATTTGATTGCTACTAAAAATGGTAAATGTGGACTCCAGGATGTCTGATGCTACTACTTTTCACAGCTTTCAATTTAAAATACCGCCTATGAGGAACAGAGGGATTTATATTTTACGAGTATGAATTAGACAGCATATTACAGCATATTACAATATTCATGTTTTACATGTGGTCTAGAATTAATAACTTAATGTGCACCGTTAAAAAATTCTAATAAATATGAAAAAATAATTCACAATACAGGCCTAACACTGAAACGTTGGAGCACGGGATCGAGGAGACGTGGAGATTTTCCAAAACGAGAGTCTTTAATTATCCAACAGGAGACACAGAACACAAGGATGACGTTCACAGACATTCAATACCAGACAAAGAACTCAAAACAGGAAACACTTTAAATACACAAGACTAGAGGATGGGATGACGAGGAACACCTGGAACTAATGAAACAATTAACATAATTGCACATGAGGGAAAACTGGGTCATGGAAAGCACGTGGGGAGCAAAAACACAACACAGACAGTCCAGAATCCTGACATATCGCCCCCTCCCGAAAGGCGCATCCTCGCGCCGTAAAAACTACATGGGGAGGGGCAGGTGGGAACTTGGGAGGCGGCTCAGGAGGAGGACGGACACCCTGGAGGGGGCCGGCAGACAGAGACCAGGGAGGTAATGAAGAAGGGAGGAGACAGGAGGGACTTGGAGCCGACGGAGGGTGGAGCCATGGAGGAGGAATGGCTGCCGACTCCAGGGGGCTGACCAACAGCGCATCAGGTGGTGGAGGAGCCCGAGGCGGAGACGGAGAGCCGATGAGCCAGGGCGACGGGGAGGATCCGGAGCTGCTAGGCGGAGCAGATGGCACCGGCGACCGACGAGAAGGTGTGGACCCGGAAGGCCGCGGTGGAGCCGGAGAGACAGAGGACTGAGGAGGAGCCGAGGGGATGAAGAAGCCTGACGGAGCCGGAGGAGTGGAGTCCCGAGGCGCAGGATGGTTGACGCCAAACCAAGAGAGAAAGAGAGAGAGAGAGCGCGCGCGCGCGCACTTCTGTTGTGTGATCTTTGATGTTCACTCACTTAGCACACGCATCATTTGGATTAAAACTAAATCGTAAAAATAAGACCATTTATAGGGGCATTCACTATAAACATAATTTATTTTCAACCTTAGGCATAAACGACTTTCAGGCGAAAGTGAATCTAGCAGCCTGTGTGAAATGCGCTAAGCTGTACTATTCTGCATCAGTCTACTTGCACGCATTGCGCGTGTTTTGCTTGAGTGTTTTGGCATTATATGAGTGGCTTTGGAATATAAATCGCAGCACGTTTCAGATGAAAAAACGCGACTTCTATTTGTGAAAATATCACAGTTAGGAGATTTATAACGAGTGGTTCCCTGCATTATTACAGCAAAGTGCGTGATTACAGTACTGAGCTGCTGCAATGGAGCAGCTCTAATGCTATTCTTTAAATACACAAGACTAGAGGATGGGATGACGAGGAACACCTGGAACTAATTAAACAATTAACATAATTGCACATGAGGGAAAACTGGGTCATGGAAAGCACGTGGGGTGCAAAAACACAACACAGACAGTCCAGAATCCTGACACGTTGTTTCACAAAATTGGTTTTATCAATCAACATTCCCTTTATTACTATTACTATGAAGAATCAACCTCTAAAGTTCAGCACAAAAATCAATATTTGCCAAACATTAATGCACTGAGCCAAAAATACAACATTACAAATGAACACAAAGCCATGTAGAGGACATCTCAGCAAACCTAGTGACAATAATTGTAACGGGGCTGACCAGACGTGAGACGTGCGGATCCAAATGCAAGCTCTTTATTAGGAGAAGACAGAGACGTGGTAAACAGGCAGGGTCAAAACACTGGCAAACAGGTTGTAGGATATCAGACCGAATCAGACAATCTAAGATTTGGTCAGAACCGAGTTGAGGCACGAGGAGTCACAAAAATTCCACAGAGGCCCCTGACAACAGGATGTCATAAAGCCTAGACTCGACTCAGGAAGATCAACTGTGACTTGACTTGACTCATGATAATGAACTGTAATTTGACTTGACTCATGACGATCAAGTGCGACTTGACTTGACTCATGACGATCAGTTGTGACTTGACTTGAATCATGACTATCAGCTGTAACTTGACTAGACTCATGATAATAAACTGTTACTTGACCTGACTCATGATGATCCACCGTGACTTGACTAGATGCGGTTGTGTCCGCCATCTTGTGAGTGCGCTCTATGAGTGCAATCAGGGCAGTGTGCAAATTGTGCAAAGAATGATGGGATATGTAGTCCAGGGTGCTATGCAACAGTTTGTGTAGTGCGAGAGTCAATGTAATGGAAAGTGTGACATCTGGTGGTGAATAAACGGAAGTCCATGGACTGAATTCGTGACAATAATAGTGCTACAGTTTTTTTTTTCTGTTGCTCAACTGGCCTAAACAACACCAATGTCATGGGTTCAATTTCCAAGGAAACTACAGTGAATGTAACTTGCTTTGGATAAAAGCCTCTGCCAAATGTACTAATGTAAACTTTACACTGCTGTTCAACATCAAGAATCAGATTAAAATTGCAGAAATACAAATATGTAGTGTTATTGCGCACACACAATACACTCTTTAAAATAAAGGTTCCAAAAGGGAGTTTTCACAGCGATACCATAGAAGAACTATCTTCCCCAAATAACCTTTTAGTGAACAATTCTTTAAAAAAACAAGTTTTTTCTTAGTGTGAAGAACATTTTAACAATCTGAATAACCTTTTTCCACCATAAAAAAACTTTTGTGAACAGGATGTTAAAGGTTCTTCATGGAACTATTTGGATGCCAATAAAGAGCCTTTACTTATCACTATTTTACAGAACTTCTAATAAGCCAACTAGAAATTGTACAACCACTTTACAACCATACAACCAGTCCAAAACCAATCATTTTAATCAGAGAGACCTTTTTGCAGAGTAGATTATTAAAAATTAGCAAACAGATTTTTTTCCAAATATAGACAAAAGATACAGTATGTATGTACACAGTGTAAATGAATTAGTGATAGGTGGAGAGATTTGTTTGAGATTATTATAATCTCTCTGCACACAGTTCTTTGCTGGATCTCTCTTAGACGCGCTAATCTGAATAATTAACATTCCTCATTTTATTCAACATTAACCGCACTCACACATGCTCTAGAAACCTCTTTGACTGCCACAATAAACTGTGTTACTGGAAAGTTACTGTGGTAACGGAATGCAGAGACAAGATTTGTCCTGCCAAAAAAATCACAACACAAAACAGTGTCACATTTTACCAAATTCAAGCCTAATACAAGCCTATTATGTCTTAGGGCCCTGATTTATTTTATTAAATTAATAATATTGATTAATTGTGGAGTTTGTTCAAATTTAAATTTATAATTCCATAGCTCTCAGGTGTTGTAAGATCCCAAACAAAAAATCAATAAACCACCCACTGACCTCTTGAATCGAACCACCACCGGAGAGAAGGACGCTGGGATGGAAAGAAAAAGAGGATGGAGATGATGATGACTCCAGTTACTGCGTCAGAAACGTAGCTGAAAGGAGACAAACACAGAAACATAGGGAGAAGCAGTAAGTGTTGCTAGTGTTACCTTCGGTGTTGCTTTTTCAAGCTCCAGTTAGCAACATTGAGGCAAAGTGAAGTTATTCAGTGCGACCTTCGGATGGTAGATGATAGGAAAAGCTGTTCTGCTGTTTTAAATTGTTGAGCTGAGAATCCATACTTATAGAGTCCAAGACCACTGATGCTATTAGGATGAATACTTACCGTATGAACCATAGCTTTCTATTGGATGCATCCAAATATGCATACTTCCCTACTAGGCTACTACTGTATATAGTAGGCAAAAAATATATGCTATGTCCGAATTCTCAGTGTTCATAAAACATACCCTGACCTGCTACTTTCTTTGAGATTCTGAGGTGTGCATTTAATGACACTTTACTATCCCATGAAGCCATGTGAGAGGATTTGTGAATAGAACATGTTTTTGTTTTGTTTTTAACAGACGCAATGTTATTTTGGACACAGCCATGGTTAAATTGTTGGAAGCTGGTTGTTATTTGGTTGACTAGTTATCAGATGCTTTTAATTAATTTACAGTTGAAATAATTGTCGCTTAATTTGTGAATTTGTTTAACCGAGGTCACCAAATTACAAAAAAAGACTGTTATATTAAAAAAGGTTTATTGAAAACTTTTTCTGTCTTTCATTGGTAGGACAATCTAAATATTTCAGGGGCCAGAGAATGAGCGAGAATTAGCAGTCTGAAAGAAAGATGAATTTGTGAAACATTTTTGGAAAGACAGCAATCAAAACAAAATGTTTACTGAAAATTACTGTCGGACAAACATAATGGGAATGATCACCAAACATTCACTGTCGACTGTAAAAAGACATTACAGAAAACATGAAGTCTTCCTTTTGCAAATGTATCATCAACAAATCAAATAGTTGTAAAAAACTCACTCACTTACTCCCACTTTGCCATTAAATATTACACAGCTGCAAATAAGATATGTTGTGTGAATGAAAATGTCAAAACAATTGTGCAGGCAAGACATTAATGCAAGCAGTAATCCTGATTTTTCATCTCAGCACATTAATATGAACCACAGAATTAATGTAATTGCCATAACCCTGCTAACCGATTCATCATCTCATGTTCAGAAACGGCGTGCTTTCAATCATATTCCTCTCATCTACAGGTGTTGAATCACCCTTTGAGCCCACATTATTCTGTTCTCTCTCTGTTTTGTCTTTAAGTTGTGGGTTTGTCTTGGTGAACTGCAATCCTGCAGATAGAGAAAGGTCAGTTCTGTGGAGGAAGCAGATCAACTAGTCCATATTTGTGAACCTCTCTGTCTAGATGCATTAGTGTAATGGACCACAAAAAAAAGGATGAAGCCTTTATTTCTGGATACATGAATTTTCTTCCTTCTAAGTAAAAACCTACTTAAACAGTGTGTGTGTGTGTGTGTGTGTGTGTGTGTGTGTGTGTGTGTGTGCGTGTGTGTGTGTGTGTGTGTGTGTGTGAGAATTTAACTTTAATTCGTTCTTAGTTAATATGTATTTTTTAATCAAATTTTTCAAAAACGAATTAAAGTAACTCATAAATTTTTCATCTTGAAGAATAAATCAAATCCTGATGACAGAGGTTTGTTGTAGCACATATGAAATGCATTTGACCTTTACATAAAAGTATAAATATAGTGCCATTGTGTTGGTCTGAATTGTATTAGATATTAAATAAATTATGACAACCAGCATTCAAACATTGTCTTCATTGCTGTAAGAGAAGACAAATTATACCGATTATTATTTAAGTGAATAATGTTGTTAAAAGAATGTTTTATGAAGTTTTTAGTCCCTCAGGAATTGTAAATTTATTTTTCAGAGATAAACTGTATTGATGAAGGTCTTTCATAGCCTATGAATCAACACCCTATAAACCGAAAACTGCTATTCTAAAAACCTGAAGATATAACCAAATGCTCACATGCAGTCAGAATATGACAGTTTTGATATTGTATTCATCTGAAATGAATCTTCATGTGAAAATGTGACACTCAAAATACCTGCATGTCACTGTGTGGCTTACCCTTTGGTGAAGAAAATCGACCATCCTGTTACAAACTTTGGATCTCGCGTGAACAGAAGGACGGCAAAAAGAATGAAGAAGAAAGCGATAGATCCTTCTGCAAATCTAGAAGCAAAAAAGATTATATTTTAACTCAATTATTGTCTGAAAGCACAACAAAAAGAAAAAAGTGTTTTTGAAATGTTAAAATGCTCCACGTGACCACGTCTTACTTTATTGGGCCCAGTTTCTTGTAGTCTTCATCAATAACAGCTGTTGCTTTTGCTTCTGTGGCTTCCCGTTCATCATGTTTGCTAATACAAAGCCTGAGAAAAACAGACACACATTTGTGAGATATAATATAGTGCAGGGGTTTTCAAACTGGGGTTTAAGAAAAAAAGTTGTAAAAGAGTAAAAACTACAACAAATAGACAATAAAAATAAGATTAAACTAACTAAATAAACAAATTTGAATAAAGTAAATAAACATTATTAAATAATAAAAAGTGCATTAGCGAGTATAAAAAAAGGAATAATGTAAGCTAATAGTAACTAAATATTGGAACTGGGTTTTTATATCCACAAATATATAGCTGCCTTTTAAATATTTAGAATGAGAAATCCATGAGGATGATCAAATATGTGGGCTGTGGTAGGGCTGCACAATTAATCGAATTTCTAATCACGATTACAATTACGGATGCCACAATTACATAATCGTTCAAAGGGGCAATCAATCGTTCAAAGTCCACTTATGTTATTCTGCATGCTTAAGATGTGTTTTTTTCTTTCTTCAGCTTATCTTAAGGGTTTTTTTTTATTTTAGTTTTACTATAGCATTATAATACCATCCATATTTGTATTTATTTTTTTAAAGAAGAAACCAATCGACTGTATTGTTGACATTTGAGACTTAATGGGTTAGTTCACCCAAAAATTAAAATGAGCCCAAAAATTACTCACCCTCAAGTCATCCTAGGTGTATATGACTTTCTTCTTTAAGACGAATCCAGTCAGAGTTATATTAAAAATTGTCTTTGATCTTTCAAGCTGTTCAATGCCACTCAGCGGGTGTTGCATGCATCAGTAGAAAAAAAGTTTAATAAAAAGCGCCCATCCATTAAAAAAAAGTGTCTCAAACGGCTCCGGGGGGTGAACAAATGCCTCCTTAGCAAATCCATGCATTTTTGTAAGAAAAATATCCATATTCAAAACGTAATAATCACTGTAATCTAGCTTGCGCTCATTGTTGTAAATGGAAGCAGTTCCAGGCGGATGACGTATGAGGTCGGCTTTGCGCATGCGCATGCTCAGAAGTGACGCACACGGAAACGCAGCGGAGAGATCAAAACAACGGTGAATAATTAGAAGTACAAAACGAGGATTTGTAAAGAAGAATGTCGGAGGATTTCGATATAAGCCAAGAGGAGACTGGTTTTCCTTTGCTAAAGTAAGGAAACTTTGCTTCCTTTGCTCCTGTTAACAAACGTTGGTTTTCACGAGACTCACCGGCGCATGCGCAATGCTGAACTCATACATCATCAGCCCGGAGCTGATTCCGTGTAGGACTGTTGGCGCAAGCTACATTAAAGTGATTATTACATTTTGAATATGGATATTTTTCTTACAAAAACGCATCGATTCGCTACAGGAGGCCTTTTTTCACCCCCCGGAGCCGTATGAGACCCTTTTTTTTACGGATGGGCGCTTTTTATTTAACTTCTTTTGGACTGATGCATGCAACACCCGCTGAGTGGCATTAAACCGCTTGAAAGATCAAAGACAATTTTTTATACAGCTCCGACTGGATTCGTCTGAAAGAAGAAAGTCATATACACCTAGGATGAGTTGAGGGTGTGTAATTTATGGGCTGATTTTCATTTTTGGGTGAACTAACCCTTTAATACTATAGAAAAGCAATAAAGGTTTTTCAAGAGTGTTTTCAGCTTGTTTATTTTCATATAAAAATATGGTATGCAGTTGCTTCAAACAATGGTATAAACATCATTCAATGTAAATTGTGATAATCGTAACTAATAACCGCAATCACAATTTCAAGGGAATAATTGTCAATTATGATTTTTGTCATAATCGTGCAGCCCTAGTCTGTGGTTTATAAATGATTGAAAACCCCTGATATAGTACACTTGTCATTTTCTGCATATGCATTTAGACTGTGTACTTACCGTGTATTGAGTCCGCCATAGAGGAAAGCAATCCAGATCCATCCCAGAATGAGGAAGAGAAGCATGAGTGGAAAGGCGAAGACAAACCATGAACCAAAGTTTATGAGGTCACATTCAGGGAAGTAGCTACAGACACAAACATGCAACACATTGAAATTAGTTTGTCTGTTTTTGCTCCGCCAATGAAAACAGTTTAAAAACCCCACAGCAGAATTGCAAGTACCTAAGAAATTAGAAGGTGTTTCGTTTCTGAATAAAAACTAATCAAACTGAATTGAAAAAAATAATTTGAATAAATGATTCAATGACTCACTCATAAAGGTGTTAACTTGTTGCCAACTGCTGGCACACTAATGTAACCTGCAGCAATAGTTACTGAAAAAAAATTACTAATGCATTAGTGCTAACTTTAAGCAGACCTTAATATATATAAAATATATAAATAATTTTGCTTCACTTTTAACCTTATTATCACTACTTTAAGATAAGGCTGTGCAGAGAACATGAAAACATCAGAGTTTTAATTATTTTCACAGAAACTGAGGAGTAATAATTGAGTGTCAGCTGTTTTGTATCTATTAAATGCTGCCTTGATCGACCTTTTCATACAGAACCAGATTAATTATTATTTCAAATTGTAATTAAATTATTTTTTGAAATTCATTCTAATAATTTTTTTTCAATTAAAGGCCAAAGCAAAATGAAAAATCTTACTGGTGATCATATCAGCTGTAAAACCTACAGTGGGGAAAAAAAGTATTTAGTCAGCCACCAATTGTGCGTAACTTCAGCTCTGCTTTTGTCTCTGGTTTTTGTCTAGTCATTATGAGACAAGACATTCTAAGCTGATAAAACATCAGTGATGAATTATGGTAAATGATTGGAGCCTGTTTCTGAAAGAGTTTCTGAGGGAAATGTTTCCCAACCTAATTGTGGAAACACATTCAGATTACATTCACAAAGCTTCATTTAATTGCATCTAAAGCATGCAAGAAACTAAAACAAATATACAGTACACTGCATGAAAATCTCAGTGAGTAAGTTTCCATTTAAGATGTACAGCTCACCTTCGGGTTTATTCACAGAGAATGTTAAAGGTTGATCCACAACACTGCACTGTTTTGATTTCAGCAAAACAGTACATACCTTTGATCTCTCACTTCATGACATTTATGAATTATACAGTATGTGTAAGCCAAACTTAAGGACAAACAGTTTAGTCTGAGGTCTCTAGGAGGGTAAACATAATGAACTCCACCCTAAACATAATGTCACAGTGGCATGAATGAGATCATACGAATTCATATGAATTTGCCAAAACTTAAAACAGTTACAAATTGCCATGATATTGCGTTGGCTTATCCAGCCAATGAGTTAAAGCAAGAAAACTATATAATGAGGTTAATTGCTTTTGTGTTTAACTCTCGCTCTGTTTGTATAATCTGATTCAAGACTCACATTTTTGTCTTATAATGCATCATTTACATGCAAGTCATGAACAAACAAGCTCAACAGCTGCAATAAATTGCATCCACTAAACGTGCTCTTCAGTCTTTTCCCACAGCAGTTGCTATACTTTCAGACCCATTTGTGCTCAATCTTTTCCCCGATGGCAGCATAGTCAGAAACTCAGCTACATTTTATGTAGATACAGGATTTTTTATTTCCTTCAAACCAATTTGAATAAACAGAATTATTTTGAAAGAAAAGTTATGACATAATGAGGAAGAACTAGAGGATGCTGTAGGTACTGATGAAATAAGTAAACTTGTTACACTGATTGTGTGTCCTTTGTACAAAAGGTCCTTTGTACAAAAGGTCAGACTAAAGTACATAAGATGTTCTTTGAACCATTCTAAAATCATAATAGGTAACATGGATCACTAGGTTTTGCATGGACTTTTGAAGTCCATGCCAGCATTTTGTATCAAAATAGAAAATTGCTAAATATAAGCACTTTCACTTGTGGTCTTACACTTCTTGTGGACAGGCCGCTGCATTCATTCGTCATTTTAGCTTTCAGAAGGATGCTCGCGAGCACTACCTTTGCAGCCTCTATACACCCTCAATGAGCACTTCTGCCGAGCCCGCAGTGAGGCGAGCTCTGCAGCAGACTTCTACCTGACAGTCAAAGCGGCTTTATGTCACAAAAATGTGGACAAAGGAAGACCGTGAGGGTTTAGGGTGGAATTTGAGACAGGGCCTATCTGTTTTTAAAGGTTCCTCCTTGAACATTGTAGACTTGATTTAAAAATTATTTTTTCATCATAAATTAATCATAATTTGTTTAGAAATTTGTGAAAAGACCATAAACATGTACATTCAAATTCTCAGTTTGATCTACAAAACTGATAATGTCACATCTCATGCAATGTCTTTGCTTCATATTCATTAAATACTAAAAAGCGATTATTCTGTAAATTAAAAAATGTTGTCTAGCCTGGGAGACCTGCTTTAATGTAGCTGGGATTTGGGGCATCTCAAACTCTGTGGTACTCCTGAGTGGAAATCAAACTATGTTCTATTCTTGTTGTTGTTGTTGTTGGTGGTGGTGGTGACCTAATTACTTGACTAAACAGCTTTTTCAAAGGCCTGTGCCATCCAAAATTCTTGTTAGCATGCATTAGGCAAAACAGGGCTGTAAATGTTACAAGCACAATCAGCTGAACTGCCAGATGATTGTTTAACACTGTTTTCACATGCAGGATTGTGTGTCACATAGTAAAGCTATATATGAAGATAGACTACAAGAATACATACACTAGAGTAAAAAATGAGCCATGAATAAGCCTTTGTACTACACCTTTCAGTAGCACAAAGAAAAATTAAGTCTATCCAGTGGTAATAAGAAATGAAATGTTATTCATGTTAGTGTTTAAATAAAGCTAATGGACTAATTGCACTGATTTAATTGTGTGAACTGAAGTCTGATCTGAATACAGCCTCTCATCTTTGATATTTTTTCATTAAGACAGATAATGGAGCTGACTGCAGACTGGAGATGACAGCACCATGGTGTCATCCAGCATTGATATTGACATGAATAATTGATCTGTCAGGCTGCTAATGCTGCCTGTACAGTATTGTACTGTCTGACACTTTTAAAATACATGAATTTCCATGACTTTTCCATTCATGCATGAATACTGAATGAGGATTTTTTTTTACCTAATACTACACACATTGCACTGTCAATCTTGCCAATTAAATATTTTAGAGCTGAGCATAAGTGGAAAATGGCATATTCATTATAGCTACAACATTAATGACTGTGTTTCTGTCTTCACAAAATGTCCACATCTCTTCCATAAGCACTTAAAGTACTTTTTCTTGTTATTCGTTTATAGTTCTTTCACTGTGCTGTACTTACATGTCTAGCCTGCACTCTTCCGAGCAATTTGGAACTTTGTATTGCAGCATTTTTCATGTTATTGCATCCTTAAGATGAGTTACTTACATTGTATCCCTCAGTAGTAAGTTACATTAGATAAAAGCATCCAGTAAATGAATGTAGTTGAATAAAAGAATGAATGCAAAAGTATTACTGTGGTAATTTACCATGGCAACCATGGAAAAATGGTATACCTCTTTAGCTGACCCACCAGGATCAGATTAGGGGCAGTGCCAGTGAGGGTTGCAGTTCCTCCGATGCTTGCAGCATAAGGTATACAAATCAGAAATCCTTTCCACACCTTCATCTGGTATTGAGCCTCTCTTCTGACTTCTTCCAGATTATTTTGCTCTGATCTGTCTGTCCAGTCCGGTCTGTGAGATTACACAGGGACAGAATCTCTTAATAATAATTCAGGCTTTATTGTTTAAGAGTATGAAAGGATGATCTAATAAGTTATCATATTCATAATCAACATTCATATGGTTGTCCACATGGCATTTGGCTCAGAAAATACAGCTATGCTAAACTTAAAATCCAACAATGGGGTCTAGATTATCAATAATATTATTACACATTATTAAATTTGCTGCTGCAATTACTTGATAACTTTATAGATGATGTGCGACTTTTAATGGTAAATTTATATCAAATCTTCAAGCCCATTGTATTTGATCTTTGCTTGTCCAAAGATAGTCACAGATGAATTATTCTCACTTACCTGTCCTCTGTGGCCAGCATCTGTTTTTTTTTCAAAGGAAACACATGCATCTTCGCCTGAGAATCACCTGCAATGAAATGTTAACTTTTTTAAATTACAAACACCTCTCTAATATTAAATGAATTTCAGATTAAAAACAAGCTTCTGCCTGAATTTTTAAAACGAAGAAGAAGCATTCTCAATCTCTTTATACATAAAAGGAATCTTGACAGACAACAAAAGCGCTTTGTTGGAAAAATTCAGTTCAGAGTTCTCCGTTCAGGTTGTATATTATATTTTCATGTGTGCAGGTTGATTTCACACACAAACAAATTCTCAAACCAAGTAAATCAGTAATAATATGCTGATGTCAAGATTGCATTCAATAAAAATGTTAAACATAAGGACTTTAATTTCCCAATTAGCTTATAACACACGCAATATGAATTTCTCCAACCCCACCCTCTGGATCACTTTTGTCCTTGCAGTTCTCTTTTAGAGTCTCCAGATTCCCAAAAAGGCTTTCCAGTATGGCATTAGCAATGGGCAGCATCATGGCTGTTGTGGCTGTGTTACTCAACCACATTGACAGGAAAGAGGTAGTGATCATCATGCCTAAAATCAGCCTGGAGAGGAAAGAAAGACAAGTAGAGCCAAACCTAATAAACTATTACGCAACCATTCCTACAATAACTAGTCCGATAAAATGTGATCATATACTCAGTACACCCTGTATCCACATTAGTATTCATTGCTAAATCTGTCAAATGGTGCAGTTGAAAAATGTAAAAATACATTCAGTTTAAAGTATAGAAACACATTCAGTTTTGAGTAAATGACCATACTTTCGTTTCACTTTTTGCACCAGCACATACCTTCAGGCACCTATTGTAGTGTTTACAATAGGTCAGGTGTGCACATCTCAGCTAAAATTGTCCATGTGTTTACCTTCTACAATTACTAAAACGTAAGACTGGTGATTACAATATCTCCTAATTTCAACGTAGAATCCTTCTCACCAGGCAGGTTTCACTCCGACGATCTTCAGCACCTTGAGGGCTATGCGGCGATGGAGACCCCACTCCTCTATAGCAGACGCCATAACTAAACCACTCAGGAACAGGAAGTTAGTCTCAAGGAAGTACTGCACACAGACCTTCTTAGAAGGCAGGATTCCCAAGGTGGGGAAGAGGCACACGGGAAGCATGGCAGTCACCGCCAACGGGAGTGCTTCGGTACACCAGTACACCGCCATCAGCAGCACCACATACAAGCATTTGCCCTCCTGATAAAGAAACAGATGGATGTGTAGATACAGGGAAGATTTAATAAGGATTACTGTGACTGAATGGAAATTCATTTTATAGGCACGCAGATGTTGTGTGTAAATTTAGCATCAGCAAAGTTTTCACTAGCCACATTCTCACAGAGCAGCACATTCATTTTAGTATAAACCTGGCTGAGAGCTAAAGTCCTTTGGCATTGTATTAAATCTGATAAATCAAGTGGAATTATAAAAATTTACAAGTCATCCATTCTTTTACTGACACCTTTGGAAGGCACTATGAAATATGGCATTTGCAAATAAATAAAGCTGGACATTTTTTCACAATTAACTTTAATTTTCTGAGCCATTTTGCAGTTACTTTGAACTAACTCATTCTTAGTTGATTATTAACCAGATCATTCTTAGTGGATGTATGAGGTGTAGAGTGCAGTGTTAATAATCACATTAAATATAAATATGTATGACAAACAGAAAGTTTTGCCTTCAGTTTGGACAATACATCTGTTTATCATTCAAAACCTCACAAACAAAATTCTCTTCAAAGGTGCCTCTGTGCTGTCTTTATTACAAAAAAGTCAGAATTTGCCAAAAGCAAAGACATTTAAGCATTTGAACATGTGTCTGTGTTTAAAATGGTTTTGGGTGCCTCTAAATATAATAGGCTATATCAAAGTATAGTATATAAAAAGTTAAAGGGATAGTTTACACCAAAAAAAATACATTCTACCATAATTTACTTACCCTAACTTTTTTTTCTTCTTCTTCTTCTTCTTCTTCTTCTTCTTCTACTTCTATGGATTTAGGCTATATCTTGGTATTTTTTTTATTTTGCAATGGAAGTCAATTGGCACCATAACTGTTTGGTTACCAGCAATTCCACAGAATAAAGGCATACAGGTTTGGAACGACATAAAGATAAGTAAATAATGACCTAATTGTAATTTTAGGGTGAAATGTCCCTTTAAGAAACGAGTGCTAATGGTCTTATTACTGAAAAACAATATTCGGTCAATATCAGCATACATTTACAATAATTTAATCAACTGGTTGCCACAATTAGGCTGCTTTAATACATATTTAACCACCATCTGGGTTCAAAAGGCCAAAGCAGCAGTTGACTGAATTTAACAACATTTTACCTTTGGTGGCGCAACGAAGAGCAGAGGGAGCAGCAGTAGCGGGGCAAGCATCAGGATGAGCTGTTTACGCGCGCTCCACAGCTTCCTGGAAAACTTTGCAGGATCCATAGCGGCACAAAACCTGTTTTCTTCCCTTTGTCTTTGCACTGGGATAGGCTGCGGCTCTGGCGCTTGGTCTCCAACTTTATTACTTTTGCTTTATTGTGTTTTAGCACAGCGGGAGAAGATTAACTATTGGCTTACTCGTTAACTCCCTTAAAGACCCCTTTAGCCGTCAACGTGAGTCGGTCTACAGCGCCAGCAAAGATGAAGAGCAAAGTGCTCTGCTTCACACAGACTGCACAGAAAGTGTAAGCTTTAAAAAGTGTACTCTGTTAACTAAAGAAGTGATTGCAAACCGATAATATTGGCAATGTATGGCAGTTCAACGGTTAGTAGGTCCCGCGTGCTGATGATTCTGTTGACTTCACATCATATCCTTAAGATCAGTATAATTATTATATATTATAATATATAGTATTTGTATTTTGGCTTCCAGTTAGTTATAATATTAGGCTACATATTTTTAACTTGATTCTTTTAGTTTACTATTATTTGGTATATTAGAGACTTCATTATACTCAAAAAATCCCTAATTGGCCTCTGATATTTCCTTCTGGTTTGCTTTGCTATTGAAGATAGCGATCTAAAATAGCCTAGATGCTGACAGTGTTTCAAACACTCCGAGATGGCATTTTAGTGGCTATATTTCATAAAATGAGTACATACTAATCTACTTTGCCAAATCTATTTTGGACCTTAAAATATACTGATAATAACTCATGCCAATGCAGGAGCTTTAAAACTGCCATGTGATGAAACAAAGTTCAGAATAAGTGACCTAAACCTAAACCTTAAATGATATTTGTATATTGTATCAGCAGTGTAAATACAAAAAAGACTAATCAAAGTAACATGCGATGCTAAATTAATGCTGTAAACATTAACTATACAACATCAAATGCAATATTAAAACACCCTAATGTACATAAATGAAAAATACGAAGCAATGTAACTATTTAAATAAAGTATGATAAAATGCACAGGGAATTCTGGGAACTATTTTTCTGTTTTGTTTTCTTCTTTTGAAGCACATTAAGTGCAGTTGGAATTTAGTAATTTATTGTGCAAGGTCACATTTTGCTAAGAAAAAAACAAGCATTTTTTTGATTGCTTAAGGTTTTCTTTTTTGTGAATTATTTTTATTAATGATAAAAGCCATGATGCTGTCCAATAGCCTGTAGAGAGGAAGTTTAGACAAATATCACATACCTCATTCATATTTTTTATCAGTGAATGAAACATGCATAAATCTTAATTTAATACTCGTTCCCTGGAAACACACTGACCCAAACCTCTGCTACCGGGGTGCTCGCATCATTCTGATAATGGTTACCAGAATACACACATTTTTTAATTTAGCTCACTTATAGTCTTTACATGGTAAAATGGTGGTATGCACCCACTGCATCCTGCCACCAGCAATACAAGAACAAATAAACTGTCTGACCCTGTAATTTACAAAAATGCTTACTTCGGCTGACACAGCTCCTGTTTGCAGCAGTTTTGCATAAAGAAGATTCAGATTTGTTTGTGTCACATCTGGTCCTGTACAGCTCAGCAATTCTCTGCTTAATGCTGCTTAAAGGGCTGTAGCATGTTTCAAACTCAGATGGGTTACAATTAACTAAATAAATAATGTGATTACTGATTTTCTCTGTTGCTACATTGATTATTGACTATAGAAGTATTTATTAGCTAAAAAAGTTGTCCTTCCCTTGAAATATATCAATAACCGTCTGATGGAGTGTGCATATTTTCTTTGAAACCCTCAGTGATTAACGGCAACTAATTGATAGAAAAATCTGCTTTTCTGTGTTTCTGAATGTTTCTGAAGACAATCACCTATTGCACCTTTAATTTTTGTAGTGTTCTATTCATCAGAGAATCCTGAAAATAATCTATCACAATTTCTTCAAAAATATTAAGCAGCACAACTCCTTTCAACATTGATAAGAAGAATTATTTTTTGAGTATCAAATCAGCAGTGTTGGGGGTAACACATTACAAGTAACGCGAGTTACGTAATCAGATTACTTTTTTCAAGTAACTAGTAAAGTAACGCATTACTTTTTTAATTTACAAGAAAATATCTGAGTTAATTTTTCAAAAAAGTAACGCCAGTTACTTTGTTTTCCCATTTATTGACTGACAAGTCTGTTCCCATATTGGGGGAAATCAGAAGTACAGAGGAGTTGTGTGCGCTGTGTGAACATGATGTTACTGTAGTTCTAGACTAAATGTGAATGTGCATTAATTCATCCCACTCACAAAATTAGTATTATAAACCACACACAGATTTAGTATTCATCAAAATTAATTAAAACAGTGAAATGTAAACTCAGAATATGACGCAAACCTGCGATAATATGTTAAATAACACAAGTGTATCTAATCCCATTTTATTAACCAATGTCTTTGCTGCTGACCTTTGATGATCCAGTTCAACCATACTAATAAGCAAAAATGACTTTAGATAAACTAACAATTGTGCTTCATTGTTTTTTTATTGCTGAAGAGTGTTTCTTCTCCTGCGTTCTACTGTACAGACGTGAATTTACTTTTCCTTCAGCCTGAGGTTTATTCATTACACTTTTTGGTGTGAAAGGGCTTTTACATTTGCTATAAATAGAACTTCTTATATTAAAAACAATCAAGCCCTGCTCATATTTAAAAAGTAACGCGAAAGTAACGCAAAAGTAATGGAACGCATTACTTTCCATAAAAAAAGTAACTCCATCTAAGGCTAAATACTTTTATAAAAAAAAGTAACTAAGTAACGTAATTACTTACTTTTTTTAGGGAGTACCGCAATATTGTAATGCATTACTTTTAAAAGTAACTTTCCCCAACACTGCAAATCAGCATATTAGAATGATTTCTGAAAGATCATGTGACACTGAAGACTAACGGATGCTGAAAATTCAGTATTGCCATCACAGGAATAATTACATTTCAAAATATATTAGAATTGTAACAAGGTTCAAAGTATGGAAGGAAGAAGACGGGGTCGGCTGACTGAGACTCGTGCATTTTTATTAAATGAAGATGAGGCACAAACAAAAAATTCAAACAGTTCAAACAAACACTTAATTTCCTAGTAGTTCATGGCACTCAGCCTCCAAAAGCACACACAAGCTCTCCATCAGTCTCTCGCTACCCCTCGCATTCTCCAGTGGCATTTCATCCGATCTCTCCACGCCAGTTAAGGCAATAAGACACAGGTGTTTATCATCTTGCACTTGACCTATTTACTCACCGCTTGTCTCCCGACTCCCTCTGCAGACCTCACTGAACCACACCCCCCTCGCCACATGAATATATTAATATCTTAGAATACAACAGTGCTTTTCACTTTTTAGGGAATCAACCTTCAGATAGTTTATCTGTGCATAATAAGCTGAATTCATTATTTTGCAAGGAAAAAATAATCAGCTTTAAGGCTTTTACACAAACATTCCCCTCCCATATTCTTAATCCAATATCAATCTGTCAAACTGACCAACAATTGCAGAGTGAGTTCTCAAGCACTTTGATATCTGCTGAGCCTCAAGGCTTTGTCTGTCTGTTTTGTCTTTTTGTTTTTTTTATTGCATTGTATAGTCTCTTGATATATTATTACTAAATTAATGATAAATGTTGTTTGGAATTACGAGAACTGTTTACTTTCCAGATAGCAAAAACGTATTGCTTTAATCTAATATTACATCTCTCATACTTTGGTAGCAAAACAGATGCAACAACAAACATACAGTTAACTGACAGGCTGTGCAAAACATTACAAAACAGCATATATAAGGTGCACATATGTGTACATTCATTGCTTATGTAACTAGCTTATGCAACTAGTGGTGTCCTGTGGTTGGACCTGAATGGACTGAATCTGACAGTAAATTGAGGTTGAATGCAAAAAAAAAGAAAGATTATTTTTAGAATATAAGAGAATGAGCACATGTGCTCCAAGAAAGACCTTGGTGGAAAGGAAGTGCTGAGTTTTTGATTATAGACACCCATTTTACCATCATAATCTTCTCTTATTAGGCTTCAAAGACCCTTCTAGCCAGTATCATTTGTTTGGTTAAGAATATAAAACCTTCTACTGATTTAATAGAAACCCACTGCGGAGAAAAACAGATAAGAAGAGGGGGAGAAATATGATTCCATTTCATGTTCGCTTTGCTTTCTTTGAAAAACAATAACATTTTCTTTAAATGTCACTGTCACGGCTCTCTTCATATTTACACAGATCAACATCTATTTTTCCCTAAAGGGCACATATGACAATGACTCTTCTACTCATGAGATATGAAAACGGGTCATATTTAAGATCAGGTTATGCATCCTCATTATGATAGTATCTGGAAAATGTATGTGGTATGCAACTTTTATTACATATGTGGTCTGTTATTATCGTTAAATAAAACTAAAACCATAAAAAATTCATGTATTGAAATTAAAAATAAACTCGTTTTATTTCAGCAATTGGTCTTTGTTTAGTTTGTTGTTGAATCATTAAAATAACTAAAACTAAATCAATTTTAATTGAAAAAAAGACAATAAAAACTGTAGACATTTATAAAAAATAAACATGACAAAACAAAACTTTAACTAAAATTAAAATATGAAAATAAAATCCAATTCAAAACATTAACAAAAAAATATGTATTCTTGTATATCAGTGATACTAAAATAACACTGGTCTTTAAAATGAATGGTTAGAGTCTGGAGCTCAATTTTAATGACAAATTCTCATTTGCCCCATGTACTGCACTTACACCCTCTAGTGGACAAATAATCAACACTGTCTGATCTCCCATCAGTGATATGTGCTCATTAAAATAAAACTGCTGGAGAAATTTGACCCAAATTAAAAATGTATGTTTGTGTGAGTATGAGGACATGTAAAATATTGTACATATCACGGTTGGATAGTTCATAACGATAATTTGAAAATATTAAACAGGAAACATCAGTAATATATTTAAAGGCTTAGTGAAATAAAGCACATGCACTGGTGCTTAAAGTACTTAAATGTCTTTTAAAGAAAATGCGATTTGTGTGAGAACAATGTCTCAAGCGGCTTTAATTCACAAAGAACATAGTCTTTCTGGATCTGTATTCTTGCAGATTTGTGGGCACAGGGCAAGGGTTATGGAACTAACTAATAATGCAAAGAGACTGTTGAAAACATCCACATACAGTGCTGCTTGAAAGTTTGTGAACCCTTTAGATTTGTCTATGTTTCTGCATAAATATGACCCAAAACATAATTAGATTTTCACACAAATCCTGAAAGTATACAAAGAGAAACCAAACAAACAAAGGAGACAAAAATATATACTTTGTCATTTATTTATTGAGAAAAATGATCCGGTGTTAAATATTTGTGAGTGGCAAAAGTATGTGATTTTTTGCTTACAGTATCTGGTGTGACCCCCTTTTGCAGCAATAACTGCAAGTAGCGTTTCTTGTAACTCCTGATCAGTCCTGCACAATGGCTTGTAGGAATTTTAGCCCATTCCTCAGTACAGAACCACTTCAACTCTGTGATGTTGGCGGGTTTCCTCCTGACTGCTTGCTTTAGGTCCTTCCACAAAATTTCAATTGGATTAAGGTCCAGAATTTGACTGTCATTCCAAAACATTAACTTTGTTCTTCTTTAACCATTCTTTGGTAAAATGACTTGTGTGCTTGGGGTCGTTGTCTTGCTGCATGACCCACTTTCTCTTGAGATTCAGTTCTCCTGACATTTTCCTTCAGAATTTGCTGGTTGTTAGAAAACACTCTCTGTCTTTCTGTTGATTCCAGACATGCCTTACTCCTCCTTTTTCTCCCTCTCTATAATTCAGAATTTGTGCCATGATACACTTCCACAAACATGACCAAATTTTGATAGATCCCTGTTCTTTAAATAAAACAGGACACACACTTACACCTGATAGTCATCTCACTGATTAAAAAGACCTCTGAACAGATGGACTCTAATTTCACCTTCAAATTAACAGCTAATCCTAGAGATTCACATATTTTTGCCGCTCACAGATATGTAATATTGGATCATTTTCCTGAATAAATAAATTACCAAGTATATATTTTCATCTCATTTGTTTGATTGGGTTCTCTTTGTCATCTTTCAGGACTTGCATGAAAATCTGATGATTTTTTGGGTTATATTCATGCAGAAATATAGATAATTCTAAAGGGTTCACAAACTTTCAAGCAGCACTGTATATTTGAGACTTTATGCAAAAACCTTTGTAAAGTCAGTGTTTCAGGGTTTGGGAACTGTGGCACTGTTTTAGCAAACACACACTGCAACACTTTTCATCATTTTATTTATTGTTGGGCTCATTTCATACACCTACAAACATACAAGTGTACATTTAGCCAAAATATTTTATATTTAGGGAAGCATTTTTAATAGGGGGTAAATTCTTGTTATATTAAATAATGTTATTGTTGTTTTATTACACAGAGTAAATGTGATTAAAATGATGCAGACATTGCAGGTAAACAGCCACAGCTAATCTTCTTATTAAATGATGTGACAGCTGTCAGAGCGTGTTAATATTGTGAAATTGTGTAATATGGGTAACGTCAGAGGGATCTTTGTGAAATCCATCCTCTATGACATAGTGCCTTTGGCTGCATAAAGTCTGCACAGTAATTCTTAATATCTTACATAGTGCAAGAGTGTATGAAAACAAGAAACAATTGGTCTCTCTCGATGAAGCCATTCAGCTTTAAAAAGACTCGGACTAGAACAAAAATAAGCCATACTCTTTTTTTCTTCTTTTTTTTAAGTACATTTTGTAAGAGACCTTAATGGAATAGCTCACATGAAAATTTGCTGAAAAACTGCTCACCCTCAGGTCATCCAAAATATAGATGAGTTTATTTCTTCATCAGAACAGATTTGGAGAAATGTAGCATTACATCACTTGCTCACCAAATAGATCATCTGCAGTGAATGGGTGCCATCAGAATGAGAGTCCAAACAGCTGATAAAAACATCACAAAATGTGTTTAGAACTGTTTTGACGTGTTTTTTGTTTGTAAACCATGCTTGATCTGTGCATATTTCATTCTGATGGCATCAATTCACTGCAGAGGATCCATTGGTGAGCAAGTGATGTAAAGCTAAATTTCTCCAAATCTGAAGAAACAAACTCGTCTACATTTTGGATAGCCTGAGGGTGAGAAAATTTTGGGTGAACTGTTCCTTTAACTCTGAAACTTAGTTGTAATTCCAAAAGTATAGCAGTTATAAAACCAAGCACATCTTTGGAGAGTGAATATGTTGTTATACATTATGGCACTGTGGCCATAAGTAAAACCCCAAAGGAGTCCTGTCCATTAACTATTCATGTCCCCAGGAGACAAAAGCTGTATACAGTATACTGTGCACTTTGTGCACTGTCCGAGAGAGGTGCAAGTCAGGGGGATTTGATTAAGACACAAATGGACTCCTGAGCAAAGGTTATATTCCTCCCCACAGCTACATGCTCTGACAGGTATGCAATGATGAACAGGAATTTACATGGCTGAGAATTACAATAAATGGCTTTTTTTGCTTTTAATGTCAAGGTGATTTTTTTCATCACCGATTTAGTGTATTTTCAATGATTTAATAATAAATGTAATTAATTATTAGGGCGTGCAATAAATGCTATCAAGGTTTAAATACTAAAATTATATATAAATATGCATGTTTTCTTGTTACAGTAATGAGAATGACTCTGTATTTTGCATTGCAGTAATGAGAATTTGGGTGTAAATTAGCTTAAGTGTCCTGCAAACAATGTCCTAGTAGACGTTATTTTCCTTATGTAAAACATTATTCCTTTTTTTCTTATTTCTGGGTTAAAATGTGACCTGGACACCTCTTTGTGAGATTTGCCCATATGTTGGGCTGCATCCAAGGGAGCGAGCACTGAGATTAACTGTAGTTTGAATCTGAATTTGTATTCCACAGTCAATGTAGCAAACTAACTCCAATATGCACT
>NW_015505364.1:891614-892316 GCF_001515645.1 Sinocyclocheilus grahami
TGGTAGTAACTAGGATAGCAAAGTCCACTAAAGGAGGTAGAGCTTTTCGCTTTTGGCTCCCAAACTCTGGAATAGACTTCCTGATAATGTTTGGGTTTCAGACACACTCTCTCTTGTTTAAATATAGATTAAAGACACATCTCTTAAGCCAAGCATTCACATAATGCATCTCATAACCTAATAACTCCAGTTATATCTCATCAAATGCACATTATCTTTCTTTGCTTGGTTTGAACACCTTATCGTTTTTTTTTGCTTGGTTTGAAAAGCAACTTTACTTTTCTGTTTCTGCCACAGGATGAGACCCCTGAGGTAACTAGGAATTACACAAGCTTCAGTCTGGATCCAGCCCTTACGAAGGTCTGAGATGACCGAACACCTGAAAAGAGAAGACACCAACCCCTCCGAGGACCTCAGATGACGTCAGCCCTGAACCAACATACAAAACTACCAGATTTTGCTATAAGTTTGATCGCAGCATATAATCATTGCTGTTAATAGTGTTCCCCGTTTGTTTGAATGCATGTCATTAACTAACTGCATGAATTTTTCTGTACATTTCTGCCATATGGACATCAGTTTGACATAGTCACCACTGATAAGATACTCCTAAATGTAATAACTTTCATTTTCTGTAAAGCTGTTTTGCAACAAATTGCATCCTGAAAAGCGCTATACAAATGTGAATTGAATTTAATCACT
>NW_015505364.1:892326-894959 GCF_001515645.1 Sinocyclocheilus grahami
CAATCCATCACGCTCCCTAAGGTCTAAAACTCTGGACTTCTGGTAATAACTAGGATAGCAAAGTCCACTAAAGGAGGTAGAGCTTTTCGCTTTTGGCTCCCAAACTCTGGAATAGACTTCCTGATAATGTTTGGGTTTCAGACACACTCTCTCTTGTTTAAATATAGATTAAAGACACATCTCTTAAGCCAAGCATTCACATAATGCGTCTCATAACCTAATAACTCCAGTTATATCTCATCAAATGCACATTATCTTTCTTTGCTTGGTTTGAACACATTATCGGTTTTTTTTGCTTGGTTTGAAAAGCAACTTTACTTTTCTGTTTCTGCCACAGGATGAGACCCCTGAGGTAACTAGGAATTACACAAGCTTCAGTCTGGATCCAGCCCTTACGAAGGTCTGAGATGACCGAACACCTGAAAAGAGAAGACACCAACCCTTCCGAGGACCTCAGATGACGTCAGCCCTGAACCAACATACAAAACTACCAGATTTTGCTATAAGTTTGATCGCAGCATATAATCATTGCTGTTAATAGTGTTCCCCGTTTGTTTGAATGCATGTCATTAACTAACTGCATGACTTTTCCTGTACATTTCTGCCATATGGACATCAGTTTGACATAGTCACCACTGATAAGATACTCCTAAATGTAATAACTTTCATTTTCTGTAAAGCTGTTTTGCAACAAATAGCATCCTGAAAAGCGCTATACAAATGTGAATTGAATTTAATCACTTCAATTTAACATGCTTCATCTCTTCTATCAGCAATATGGTACTCTTAGATTCACTGATAAATTTAGCTCTTGTTTTTTCCCTGTGTTTCCTGAGAAGGCACCAAACGGAGTCAAATGTATTGATAAATGATTATCTGCTGGAGTGTGAACCAAGCACGATGTGAAACAGTCTGGTCTAGAACTTTTCATGAAGTCACTGAAGCAGGTGACGAGGTGTGAAAAAATCAATCAATATCCTCTGGGAATAGACTCATCACACAGACCCACACTAAAATACTTCTCACATTCACACATACGCACACCCACAGAAATATACGATTAAACTCAATACTCACAAATTATTCACTTCATATAGGTTTCTGTAGTTTTTCTTGTGGCATTACATGCATTGTAACATGTTTCTCTCCTCAAGGTTTCACAATTAAAGACCTGTGTCAAAGAAAATATAAATATACAAGTTACCCTGCTGCATGCATGGAATGAGAGAACAGATATTTTTCTGTCTCAAGTGCAGAAAATGACTGTACAGTTTTGCAAGGACATGTCTTTATCACAGCGAGCCTGTAAAATTAAGTGATTACAAAATTCTTCAATGCAAGAGCTCGAACAAAATTATGTATTTTATTATTAACACTTTAACCATCTGGTATAAAAATTATTTAGCTGCAAAAAAAGTTTTTAATGTAAAAGCGTGAATATTATCTTTCCCCGTCTTTTTCCCCAAAAACATATTGAGGGAGTTAAAGGAATAGTTTACCCAAAAAAAGGAACATTTGATTTGGAACAGATTTAGAGAAATTTAGTGCACCAATGGATCCATTACAGTGAATGGGTGCCACCAGAATTAGAGTCCAAACAGCTGATCACAGTAATCCACAAATAATCAACACGACTCCAGTCCATAAATTAACATCTTGTGAAGTGAAAAACTGCATGTTTGTTATAAACAAATCCATCAAGGCATTTTAACTTTAAAACGTAGTTTCTGGCCAAAATTTTAGTCCATAATAACTGTCATTAAAAAAAAAATCTATCCCCTGTTGTCCTCTCATATTAAAATCCACAGACAAATGGTGCTTGATTTCTCTCCTGATTAAGACTAGATGACTTTTTCACTGGAGAAAGCAATATTGTGGACTCATATTTTAGTCAGATTGAAGCAGCAGTTTGAAGTTAATAAAATCTCAATGATGGGTTTATTTATTATAAACATACAGCTTTTCAGATCACTGGATTATTGTGATGTTTTTATCAGCTATTTGAACTCTTACTCTGATGGCACACATTCACTGCAGAGGATCCATTGGTGTTGTTCTGATGATAAAAAAAAAAAACACACACACACACACACAAATTGGATGGCCTGAGGGTGAATACATTTTTTAATTGAACTATTCCATGTTGTAGAATATGATTTAAGTCTGGTTCGCACCGAACAAGTTTTTGTGGTTAACAGCGCAGCTTTTATTTCTGTGTAAACATGCACTGAACTGGTGTATTTAACGTTGCTCGGGCATACACCCAGTTTTTAAAATTGCATGTCAAATTAAAATAATTTCAGTCTTTAAATCGCTTTGTAGCATGTTTTACTACTTTAACATGTTCTAGATGGATGTATTTGACCCTTACAAGGTGATTCGCACATGAACACTACATTTTTAAAATGATGGTCAAATAAAAAAAAAATTAAAAAAATAGATATTCAGAAATATAGTGCTTCACGGCTTTTGTTATCCATTTTTGAATGTATGTTGTCATATTTAACCAACACAATGACATATGAAGATGACACATCTATGCACCATAGTGTATGAGCATTAGAAGGTTAATATAAAATAAAAGTGTGACAGATAGCTTTGGGGGGGGGGGGGGGGGGTTTTTAATTTGGGTC
>NW_015505364.1:895725-927816 GCF_001515645.1 Sinocyclocheilus grahami
CAGCAGCAGCAGCCGACAACTCGGCCCCACGTCAACGCAGCTGCATGAAGGGAGCTGTGACCATCTCCATCCTCCTCGGCGTGTTTGTGTGTTGCTGGGCGCCGTTTTTCCTCCACCTCATTCTGCTGGTGTCCTGTCCGCACCATCCGCTCTGCCTCTGCTACATGTCTCACTTCACCACATACCTGGTCCTCATTATGTGCAACTCTGTGATTGACCCCCTCATCTACGCCTGCCGTAGTCTGGAAATGAGGAAGACCTTTAAGGAGATACTCTGCTGTTTTGGCTGTCAGCCTCCACTTTAGATGAATGTCTGATTTGAAAGGAGACTGAATGTGCAAACAAGAATTTTACCTTGATGTAAGATGCCAAAGTGTGGTGGTCACATTGATATTACATATCAAGAGAGGAGGATACGGTCAAAAGCAGACAAGTAGAATTCAGAAAAATTGGACTGTAAATTTGTCGAGCACTATGAAGGATTTGGAAAGCTCAGGTGCTGCAAGAAAATCAGAGAACTGAAGGGTAGATTGAATGATCAATCGAGTTTATTATGTGTATTCATTATGCAGTTGGGTCTGACAGTCAGAAGCTACACTGAAATCTAGGATTTAAACTCTTTATTTAAAACTTGAAATAAATGGACAGTTTAGGATTCAACAAAATAAAAATAAAAAAATACACTATGATTAACATTAATATGAAATATTTCTAGGTGAAAATTCAAATGAGTAAATTAGTGACATTGATCATTTGACTGTGTTTTTTCAGTGAAGTCTAGACAATCTGATCAGGAAGATCAGGCCCTTTCTTTCAGAACATGCAACACAACTCCTTGTTCAAGCTCTTGTTCTATCCAGGCTGGACTATTGCAATGCTCTCTTGGCAGGTCTTCCAGCCACTTCTATCAAACCTCTACAATTAATCCAAAATGCCGCTGCAAGATTAATCTTTAATGAGCCGAAAAGAACGCATGTCACACCTCTGTTCATCAATTTGCACTGGCTACCAGTAGCTGCTCGCATTAAATTCAAGGCATTAAAGTTTGCCTACAAAACCACCACTGGCTCTGCACCCATTTACCTAAATTCATTACTTCAGAATTATGTGCCCTCTAGAAGCTTGCGTTCTGCAAGTGAACGGCTTATTATTGTGCCATATCAAAGAGGCACAAAATCACTATCACAGACTTTTTCATTAACTGTTCCCTCCTGGTGGAATGACCGGCCCAACTCAATCTGAGCAGCTGAGTCCTTGCCCATCTTCAAGAAATGACTAAAAACACTTTAATTTGACCCTCTAACTCTAGCACTTTCTATTCTATTTTAATTCTACTTTATCTATATTTATCTTATTTAAAAAAATTTTTTTAAAAAACACTAGCTTTCTATTTTTTCTATTCTATCTACTTGTTTTTCTTCGTGTGTGTGTGTGTATATGTGTGTGTATTATATATATATATATAAATATACCTTGCTACGTGTACTGTGTTAGGCTAACCGAGACTTGTCATTTGCATTTATATATTGTTGCTCTTTTGTTAGTTTTGACTGCTTTTATTGTCCTCATTTGTAAGTCGCTTTGGATAAAAGCATCTGCTAAATGACTAATTGTAAATGTAAATGTAAATGTTTTCATGCTGTATAAAGAGTGGACAGTTGATTTGTATAGGGGGCTTCTGTAAACATGTCTGTAAGGCAAACCAGTATTTGACCCTCTAACTCTAGCACTTTCTATTCTATTTTAATTCTACTTTATCTATATTTATCTTATTTAAAAAAAAAATTTAAAAAAACACTAGCTTTCTATTTTTTCTATTCTATCTACTTGTTTTTCTTCGTGTGTGTGTGTGTATATGTGTGTGTATTATATATATATATATAAATATACCTTGCTACGTGTACTGTGTTAGGCTAACCGAGACTTGTCATTTGCACTTATATATTGTTACTCTTTTGTTAGTTTTGACTGCTTTTATTGTCCTCATTTGTAAGTCGCCTTGGATAAAAGCGTCTGCTAAATGACTAAATGAAAATCTAATGGTTCTTTGTAACTGCTTTACGTTTTGGCGAATTGGTGGTGAATTTGCATGATCTCATTTCTGCATTTTCGTACAATCTGCTTATACCCCACTGATGATTAGGTTCATAGGTTTAGGTTCAAGGGTGGATGTTTATGCTTACTATTTTTCTAAAAATTAAAAGTTTTTGTACCAATCAAATTGTCAAAAATCAAGATTTTCTGAAACAGTTATGTTTTATTATGAAATTGGGTTGTTTAAGCATATGCTCTTTGGATCATCTCAATTTATGCATAAATTTGTGCAAAATGTGTATATAATATATTTTAAGTATCTGTGACAGTGTTCAGGCCATTTTGGTGTGTAAATGCCTCTGTTCAAAGCTGCTGAAGTGGAATCTTACTAACAGTCTTTGGTGAAACTTGCTTGCTGACATCAAAAAACATCAGGGCACTTCCTAAGCGTCTGTCCTTCTTTTTGAGGCATCACTAACTTTGTTTCTTCTCACAGCTGTCAGAATCAGATTCAGCTTGGACTGTCTCCAATTAGCAACAATATGCTGTCAATCTCAACCCAACTGCTGCAGTCAGCATGTGTGGATCATTTAGCAGTCTAAGTCTCAAATTTCTCTATATTTGCCTTTCAGTGGTGGAATGTAACTGGGGTCTCCCCATTTATTTTTTGTCAGACTTAAGACAGCAATACCCAACTAAACATGTCAGTTCAAACACCAAACATCCCTCGTTTTTGTTTTGTTTTTGTTTATTGCCTTTTATTCAGAAGTGGAAAAAAGTGAGGTAGACAAGATCCGAAAGACCACAAACCAGGATTCAATCTCAGGTCGCCCAAAGCATAACCTCACTGTGTGTCAGAGCACTACCCACATGTTGGCTCTGACTAATTATCCCTCTTGTTCCATTAAATGGCATCAAAGTTTCGCTTTTCTATTGTGGTTTAAGTTTGATATTCTGCTTATTTAGCTGACCTATATGAAGTCGCACTACAATGTTATAAGGACTGTGCTTGCACTCTATGAACACTTTTAGCACATCAGCTTTAGCACTTCACTTGTATCTGTGACCACAAACTCCAGCAAATATTTGCAAAAAACCATGTAAAATAAAAGGGTTTAGCTTAATCACCGCATGTGTTCTCTGTTTCTTCATGTGGGATATATGAATGCCAGTTTGTGCCTCCATAAAAAAGTGTGTGCGTGGATCTGTATACAACCCGATCTTCCTTCCTGGTATTGTAGTACTTTTAACGTTTTCTCACCCGTGAATGACACAAGATATGTAGCCCAGCAGTTAATCCAGTCCTCACGCCAGCTCATTAGAAGTGAGCTACGTGCATGAACTGTGTTCCGAGAAAGAATAAAAATATCACAATGTGATCACTCACATAGTAGCCTACCTGGAAAACCATCAGCCCATCGTCTACAATGTGTCACTCAAAGAGTGGTTTGATTACAAACATTCTTTAAAATGTTATTTTTTGTGCTCTGCAAAATAAAGTCATATTAGAATGAACTGAAGGTGAGTAAATTATGACCATTTTCATTTTTGGGTATACTATCTAGACAAGAATGTGAGTTCGTTCAGCACTCAAGAGGTCAGTTGACATTTCTCTTCCTCTATCGGTTCTCTGCTTTCTGACATTTTTGAGATCCAAAACTTCTTTTCATTCAGGCCTACCTACCCTGAATGAAGCCAGCATGAATATGGATTTACTAAAAACAATATCTAAACAGCTTTATGTAGAGTGACAATGCGTCTTCTTTTTCCATGGACACGTCTGGCCGAGATTTCTAAATTGCTTAAAGGGGTCATATGATGTTGCTAAAAAGAACATTATTTGGTGTAATGAAATGTGTTTATGCGGTTTAAAGTTTAAAAAACACATTATTTTCCACATACTGTACATTATTTTTTCTCCTCTATGCCCCGCCTTTCTGAAACGAGTCGATTTGAAAAGCGAGGTGTGCTCTGATTGGCCAGCTATCCAGTGCGTTGTGATTGGCCGAATACCTCAAGCGTGTGACGTAAATTTTACGCCCTTTAACATACTGTGATGCCCTGTCCTGCCGGAGCGATGATTGAAAATGAAAACCCATTACAAATGAGATATTTGTTGCATCCAGTGGGGACATAATTACGGATTATAATGACTTATACTGTCTTTTTACGCGTTGCGTCGCACCGCACCGCATAAACATAAAACCATGTCTGCATTTGTGATCGGAGAAATGAACAACAAGCGCTACTCTACACTGCTCAAACCTCGCGTTTGAATCATCAGTGGCAAATCCTTTAAATGAAAATGTACTTACAGTCTGTGAGTCAGAACAGCCGGCATTGTAGTCTACTCTACCAGGATCAGTAAACAGTCCTCCATAAAATGAATATTTGGGTTGAAATGTTCTCCATGAGGCCGGTGGAGTAATTGATAATGATCGACACACCTGCACCACTCACCGGTCTCAAGTCCCACAGAGGAGCTCCGGAAGCATAAAAGGAGGAGTTACGACAGTGAAAGACGAGAGAGGACCAGGCCTGGACTTTATTTTGTGTTTTGGTTCTGTTTGTGCGCGACAGTCGTCCGTGATCTTTACAGATCTTAAAAAGTCAGGGTTTTCGCTTTGTTTTTCTCTTGTTTTCATACTTGCTGAAGGTAATGACTGGAAAGTAGTTTGACCAATAGCATGCAGGCATTGTACATAATCGACCAATTGTTGCGTACGAGAAGGTGGAATCTATAGAGAACGGTCAAAGCAATGCAAATATAATAATATAGTGTATGAGAACTGAAAAGAGCACGTCAATAGGAAAACAAAGCCAAAACCAGGACATTTTAGGCAATTTAGAAATCCTGGCCAGGACGTGTTCTGGAAAAATTATTTACTAGCTATTTGGGTGATGTCAAAAGAAAATGGAAAGCTGTTTGAGATGACATTCTTTTAAATTGTGTAAAGATTACAATGGTAAATTTTCCCCCTCCGATCCACATCCACCGATGAGTTGTTCATATTAAGACCAATAACGTAGTCCTACAGGGGTTTGAACTGGGGCCCGTGACCCAAAGCCGGGGGGTCTACAAAATAATTAGCTATACCCATACCATATTTTCCGGACTACAAGGAGGATGCTGTTTTAAAGCCTATTAGGACACAAGAGTACAAAGACTTTTTTACATAATAAAAAATAGTTTAGCAACCAAATTTTACACCGTCTGCGTCTAACGATTCACTCATGGGAATGATTCATGCCGAATGAGAGGTATAGGCATGAACCCCACCACAAGGTTCAGTTTCAGTTTCGTTTTAAATATGTTTGTTATAGGCAGAGGCATCATGGCCATTCAAACAGGGAGCACGTGCCCCCTCATAGAGACAACACATAGTCTAGTATTACATTTGATACAATCATACTGGTGTGATTACTAATTAGAATGTTAGTGCGGTGCATCATCAGCTGCTAAATTCAAATCTGCGTTTGCACTTTTGATTGGCGCTGAACCAGAGATGGATGCGCCATGTATCAAAACTTGTTTTAAACTAGCCTATATAATGTTTGTTTTATGTTTCTCACACTTAAACACACATAGTACCAGCAAAAATCATCATATCTCTTTCTGAGTTGCAATTTATAACTAATCACACACGATTCTGTTGAGCTTATGAATGCAATGGCCAAGCAAGCTTTTAGAGTAATCTAAATTTCTGTAAAATGAAGGCATTATAATAAGTAACTTACAATGTTTTTATTAAATTCACGTTAAATACAAAGACAGTTGTATTAAAAAATATTTGACCGGTGCCCCCTCAAAAATACAGACGACTTAGCATTTAAAATAAATAGTGTTTGCAAAACGAATGGCACTATAATTTATGTTTATTTTATACAGGCCTATATATATATATATATACATACACATACACATACATATACATATACAGGTGCATCTCAATAAATTAGAATGTCATGGAAAAGTTCATTTATTTCAGTAATTCAACTCAAATTGTGAAACTCGTGTATTAAATAAATTCAATGCACACAGACTGAAGTAGTTTAAGTCTTTGGTTCTTTTAATTTTTAAAAAGAAATTATTTTTTTTAACAAATTAGAATATGGTGACATGCCAATCAGCTAATCAACTCAAAACACCTGCAAAGTTTCCTGAGCCTTCAAAATGGTCTCTCAGTTTGGTTCACTAGGCTACACAATCATGGGGAAGACTGCTGATCTGACAATTGTCCAGAAGACAATCATTGACACCCTTCACAAGGAGGGTAAGCCACAAACATTCATTGCCAAAGAAGCTGGCTGTTCACAGAGTGCTGTATCCAAGCATGTTAACAGAAAGTTGAGTGGAAGGAAAAAGTGTGGAAGAAAGAGATGCACAACCAACCGAGAGAACCGCAGCCTTATGAGGATTGTCAAGCAAAATCGATTCAAGAATTTGAGTGAACTTCACAAGGAATGGACTGAGGCTGGGGTCAAGGCATCAAGAGCCACCACACACAGACGTGTCAGACGTGTGTAGTGCGAGAGTCAATGAAAATGGAAAGGGTGACCTCTGATGGCTAGCAGACGGAAGTTCATGGACCGGATACGTAACACCTACACAAAATTCTGGCTGTGCGTAGATCCAAAAATAGCTAGAAGATAAAAAAACTAATCAGGGTTTTTTTATCTACAGTACATATAAAATGGGGACCATCTAAACTGTAAAAAACAATTTGTTGAGTCAACTTAAAAAACTTTGTTACCCCGCTGGCCGCTGCCTTAAAATGTTTTATCTTAATTTTTTTCGGTGTGATGCAGTTGTTTCAAAATGCGTTTTTGAGTTGAAGCAACAGTAAGTTCATTCAACTTTCAGCTTAGCTGAGGGTCGATAAACTTTTTTTTTTTGGTGTTGTTGTCTAGACAATAAAAAAAAAATACAAATAAATAAATAAATAAATGTTGAAACGGCAAAATCTCAAAATTATTTTTTGCAGTTACCAATAAAACAATCATATTAAGTTCATTACTCCCACCCACATTAACTTTAGCCTTAAAGACTGTTATAATTATGAGGGAGTCCTTGAAAAATCTTCTCCCCTGGAAGGGGTCCCTGGCTCCAAAAAGTTTGAAAACCCCTGTTAGGTAGGCTAAATTTTCATTAATGTCCACAATCAGTCAACAGAAGAGGGAGCTACTGCGTCACTAATCGAGTGACTTGAAGACATAGCCTCGAATTTACTGCCATCTACTGGCCAACAACTTAATTATCTTTCCTCCAGTAGAAAATATTGTCAGTAAATAGTTAGATTTTGCTAAGTATGGGCTATACAAGGAACTGGTGCAAAACACATTAGAGACCGGAGCACGAATATAAGTAACAATATGTTGCAAATGCTGTCAGTAAAGCTTTGAACCTGTGATATTTCTTTAAGCGAAGTAATCTG
This sequence comes from Sinocyclocheilus grahami, assembly GCF_001515645.1. Lineage (NCBI taxonomy): Eukaryota > Metazoa > Chordata > Actinopteri > Cypriniformes > Cyprinidae > Sinocyclocheilus > Sinocyclocheilus grahami. The sequence goes on from NW_015505364.1 coordinate 903,195, forward strand.
CAGATGATGTTGGTCTTAGAGAAGTGTTTTGTCAGCTAAATCCTTGTTTCTAATATAGATATGGCCTGGAGAAAGTAACTGAGCAGGTGGATTTAGGGGGATTGGTCCGGAGTTTTAATGCTCTCAGAACTGGCCTTCACTGAGAGGGAAGATAGCCTACTGGAAAAGAAAGTGGTCAGGCGTGTTTTTTTTTTTTTTCACTTTTCTGGAGCAATATAGATTTGTGAGGGAGGAAAGCTGGCAGCTGCTGATCATCTCAGCACATCACATAAAGCGTCTGCTTGTGTGCAGTGATGTCAAGCTGGACCAGACAAACTGAGTCAATTATAAAGATTTACCAGAGGAGTTTTTGGCACCACATATTTCTTTGCTGTTGCAGACAGGTTATGCCTATAGTCAAGCAATATCCAAGCCATCTCACACACATGCACTCAGAACTCAGCATTATGTTCCCTAACTAATTCTCATCTTAACCATCGAATACACCACATGGCCAAAAGCAGTGCATCTATGTAAAATAAGGTATATGTCGTTTTTCATGTGGGGATAAGAGTGAGAAAAAGTTTGAGAGTAAATTATGACACATTTCACTCTGTCCATCACATAAAGCTCTCATTTGAGGTTGATAGATTTGGCCACTGTAAAAAGTTGTGTGGAGATTCTTCATACACTCTTAAAAATCAACATGAGATTATGGGAATCAACATGTTTTTTTATGGTATTGCTGTAAAGATCCCCTTAACCTATTTGTCAGATTTTATACACATGAGTTTAACGCCTTGGGAGTGAGAATGGGTTGGAGTTTATGGGTGAGTAATTCATGACAGCATTGTCAGATTGGGGGGGGAAACGGATATGAAGCAAAGGATAGTTCCTTAATTAGAGTATCAGTACAGTTTCATGATGGCTGTCTCAAACTGTCTTTGCATTAAGTTATTATCCTTAATCTTAGTCATAACCTGGAATACACTTCATGGGCAAAAGCACAGTATACCATTTTCCATTTTTCACACAACACCGACACACAATGAGAATCCAACACATTTATAAAAGCTTAAACTAGGTCATTTAACCTTATTACTGGCCAATTTAAAGCAGTGATACAAATGCATATTTGTTTGAATATTGTAAAACTATTACAATTTGCTTTAGTAAATTAAAATAAATACAAAATGCTGAATACTATAAATGTATATAAATAATACTAGAATAACACTGGTAAGACAGATCCATAATGAAGAGAAATTTGTTCTTTTGCAGTGTATTAAATGTGGATTATGAATCAGAACAGTTTTCAATCTGCATAGTTCCTCCAAAAATTATTTCAAAGTTTAAGAAAATGTTCTGCCATGACTCGACCCTTATGACAGCAATGCCATTTTGGAAATAAATATAACAGGTATAAAGTATCAGTTCCTCAGAGTATCATAATTCATAGGTAAATTCACAGATTAATTATTAAAATGTTAAATTACTAAACCATCCAAAGGTCTTTTACACAAATTTGCAGAATGTAAGGAATGTCCATATAAGGTATGGCGAGTAAACTCTGCAAACAAACAAGGTGCTGATAAACAGTGGTTGGTCTTAAGTCGGTCTTCTTTTAAGTTTTCTGAGCTTCTTGAAAACCTGAGAACAGAAGTATGTAATTACTTTTATAGCTTAGAAATTGTTTTTCACAATAACAGCTAGAATCAGACTTCCAGAGTCAATTTTTGCAATTACTCCTCAGTGTTCTCTTTAAGAGCATTTGTCATTTAAACTTGTTACTTCCCTGTCTGCGTTTAGCTACATCTAATGCTTTGCTGAACCTATACCATAACTTCTAATAATTCAAATAAAATGCTCAGAAGATATGAGATAAATCAGCTGCATTTAGAAATACTTACACATATGGAAACGGCACTGAGGATGAGTTTACTCCCAGCGAGTCCTACACAACCCCACAGGACATAAAGCACTGAATCGTCATCCACATGAGGCAATGGGACACTAATGTTTGGCCATGATACATTAATAAACTTGGTGGAGAAATCAAAGATGATGGGTGAAGTTGTTGACACACAGTCTAGGGAGACAAATGGGGCTACATTATCTTTAATCTTCAACAAGTGAATTATGCACATAAATGACTAAAGTAACAAAGCAAAGCCATATTTTTTGTCTGCATTTGAAATTGGCAGCCATATGTATTTAGACCCAGGCAACCAAACCAAAATGTACACAGCTCTGTATAACATATTATGTCAAATATGAATTTGTTCATTGTCACAGTTGTTTATTAATATATATGAAATACCTGAGATATTAAGTCTAACCCGATTTTGACAGTTCTTTCCTCCAGCTTTGCCTTTAATTAAACACATGTATTCCCCAGAATCTGCACGAGCAACTTTCCTTAAGACCAAAGCTGCATTTTTATCCAGTGACACAGAATCGTCGTGTTTGTCAGTCTGGATGCCATTTTCTGAATTTATGAGGATTTTCATTGCAGATCCGTCACTGCTGTCATTGTAGACCTTTAAAAAAGAAAAAGAACAGTGAGTAAATGTAATTGCGTATTGCAGCACTAATAAGGTCATGAAAATGCATTGCGCCTCAACTTCCTTTCCTTTAAATATAAGAGTCGAGTTGTGAAGTTGTCATTTACTGTGTTGAGAGCACATACTACTAAAATACGCTTCTTTTGTGATCACATTCACCAATTAAAACAATCTTTGAGATTTAATTACATCATTCATACTCATTCATGCACTCAAATTACATAGAATCAAATTTACATTCATTTGGAATGTGACTTAATGTAAATTAACTAATTAATTTCATTTAATAGTTAATTAAAATAAGTAAATTATTATAATTACTATCATTATTGTTATACATATTTATAAATATGTTTTATTTTATTAATAGCCTACTAATTATTTGTATATATAAATGTTTGTCACTGTCACTGTCTGAATGCACAGGAAATTTTGGATGTGAATAAAGAATTACAAGGAATGAGTGTAGAGGAAATGAATGTGTGCTTAAACCACAGACATTAAAGACCTTTCATATAGAACGCATTTTGTTTTCCGCTGCGCTGCTTTTCCATTGTTTTTATGTAAACGTGCGCCAGACACACGTGTTTGATCGTTGCGCGTGGGTCTCGCGTCTTTTGCAGACACGAAGCGTTCTAAAAACGCGGCGCACAAGTGTTTTTTTTTCCTCCATTACACTGCTCCGCGTCACGGGTTTTTAAACGTAAAACGCATTGTATAAGCCTGATGTTTACTCAAGCCATGCGGTCATTTCTGCAGACACCTGAACTTATGCATCACCATCACCAAATGTTTGAGAAAGTCAGCATGACACGCAGAATATGGTTTCTAGCAGTGGTCATCTGAGATTTGACAGATGGACATGGCTCACCTTGTACCACGTAATAGAGGTGTAGTTCTGACAGTTTTGAAGGAAAGGACAGTGCAAAGTTATGCCATCTCTGCAACATGCGGTGACGAAGGGGAGTTCATCGTTGCCAAATACTATGTTATGGCTCAACGCTAAAAACAGACATACAGAAAAAGCAACAACAACAAAAAAGCTCAACCAATAAATAAATCAACAGCACAAAGCGCCTGAGGTATACGCTTTGCTTGTTTAGTTGGATAGATACATCTGTCGTTACATCATGAAATGTCTGTTATACTGTTGCCATTTCTTGCATTTAAATTATAACAAATATTGGAATTCTAAGGGCCTTTTACACCCTTTATAATTCGGCCTAACTAAGTTGTGTGTAAAAAATAACGAGTAAAACAGAGAAAAAGAACTCACCCAACACAATCAAGCGGATCATTATCGTGCTGGTGAAATGCGTGATGCTCATTTCCTACCAAGTTGGCTGCTTTCCACGGTTCTTATGAATCACATTTTGATTTTGTGAGGAAACTCCACAGACAAACTGTGTGGGTTTAACAGTGCCCTATACTTGTTGCTCTTGCGGTTAACACACGTTCAGGATCAATATATAATATAGCCTAACTCAGATCAGTGGTTCTCAAACTTTTTACGCCAAGTGCCACCTCAGAAAATATTTGGCTCTACCACCAATGACAAACATTAAAATAGAGTAGCGCAATGCACAGTTAAACATTTAAACATTGTAAATACACAGTTTGAACATTAACACTGCAATGTGCTTACATCCAGGTAAATAAAAAAACGTAATGATTCAGTTATAATATATTGTACTTAAAAGTTAAATAAAACTGTGCAGTACTTAAATGTTAAAAAAACTTAAATGAAAATATATTGTAGGCCTAGTTAACATTTTAAAGGGGTAGTTCACCCAAAAATTTAAATGTGTCGTTTATCTGCTTACCCCCAGGGCACCCAAGATGTAGGTGACTTTGTTTCTTCAGCAGAACACAAACAAATATTTTTAACTCAAACCATTGCAGTCTGTCAGTCATATAATGGAGGTGAATAAGTGCATTACCGCCATCTATCTCTCAAATGGACCATTGACAGTCTATCTACAATCCCAATTAGGAATGTCAATGGTCCACTTGAGAGATAGGTGGCAGTAATGCACTGATAAGTCTGCGATCCGCCATAAAGCAAGAAGAAGAAGAAGACGTGTCAGGCACCGGCTGAAGAAGAAAATCCAGACGCACTCTGGACACGCTCAGGACAATTCGGACATTGCAGTAAATCAGAGGTATAAACGATATAAATACTGTTCAGCTTCTTGCATAGACCGATCGTTTCATGTCTTTACACATCAATGCATCGTCACTAGGTGCAGGGTTTAATTTGGTTTTGTTTATGTAAGTTTTTTTGACTCTCAAAGCCATGCATTCACCGCCATTATATGACTGACAGACTGCAACGGTTTGAATTAAAAATCTTTGTGTTCTACTGAAGAAACAAAGTCACCTACATCTTGGATGCCCTGGGGGTAAGCAGATAAACATAACATTTTCATTTTTGGGTGAACTATCCCTTTAAGTGCACTACAGTTTTTATTTAACTTTTAAGTACAATACATTTTCATTTAATCTTTAAGTACAGTTTAAAAAAACATTTAAGTACAGAACAGTTTTTATTTAACTTTTAAGTGAAAAAAATACTTGGTAAAAAAAAAAATAATAATAAATGAACAGGCCGTATGTGTAGCTGCAAGTAACAATCAAGCAGCGAGTCTGTCTAGTCTCTCGTAGCCAGACCTTCAGACTGACAGCAGACCAACGGTCCGTGGGCTACTGCGTGTCTACCAAAGCCAGCTGAAAGCGCCCAGCTGTGAGCACTTGAGAGCGCAGCGTTTTTGGTTTTTTTCAGTTGAGACGCTGTGGTTTCTATGATACGGAATATCCGCTGAAGTAATATGGCAGACGCATCTCGAATGAAAAGTTTCTCCAAGCATAAACAATATTAAAGGGTTAGTTCACCCCAAAATGAAAATTCTGTCATTAATTACTATTCACCCTCATGTCGTTCCAAACCCGTAAGACCTTCGTTCATCTTCGGAACACAAATTAAGATATTTTCTATAGGGCCTTTCGCACCGCAGGAACCTTTTCATAGTACCAGAACTAATTGTGGAACTACCCACTTTTTGGCGTTTTCGCACCGCCATAACTGGGAGCAATTTTAGTACCAGACTGCCTTTTTCGAGAACCAAATTAGCTCCTACGCCGGAGCAGGGTCTAACCAGCACAACTGGAACTAATCGTGACGTAAGTAGACATTGATTGGCCAAACGCGTATGAAAACGCCCTCACCCGCCATGATTTAAAACGCCGTGTAAACATACTGTAAACATTGTCAACTTATTTCGCAAGTATGGAGAACAGCGATAGATGGACGGACACTAAAGTGCAGGCACTTGTAGCAAATGTAGCACTGCCAGTTGTCGTTGGAGATTCTTAGTCCTCCTTTCCGTTCTTTCAATCGCTTTACGTATACGTCGACTTTCCATGTCCATTATTGTGAAACCCGCGAGACACAACAAAAACACAGCTCCGATCACAGCGTCCTCCATCCTCCTGTTGTTAATGTTGTTTTTCTTTGTTTCTGTTGTTGAACGCCACGCACAAATGACATCGCTGTCGACCGGTTCCTAGTACACACTGTCGGTGCGAATGCAAACCTTTAAATAGTACTGGGAAATAGTTCGCGCAAAATCGTCCCAGTACTTTAGTACTGTCCATTTAGTTCTGGAACTAAAGCGGTGCGAAAGGCCCTCATGAAATGTGAGAGCTCTCAGACCCTGTATAGACAGCAACGCAACTGTAATGTTCCCAGGTCCAGAAACGTAGTAAAGAAATCAATAAAACAGTCCATGTGGCTCAACTTCAGTTTTGCGAAGCTACGGGAATACTTTTTGAGCACAAAGAAAACAAAAATAACAATTTATTTAACAATTCTTCTCCACTGAGTTACGTCTTCCGCCATTTTAGAGAGTATCACAATGCATACACACGCTTTCCCCTAAGCCTAAACCAGGCTGATTATGCAGATTACGTTCATGTGCACGCGTTCTCCCCCGAACGTAAACAACGCTGATTATGTCGATTACGCTCTTGGGTACTCTTCAAAATGGCGGAAGACGTTACTCGGGGGAGAAGAATTGTTAAAGGGTTAGTTCACCCCAAAATGAAAATTCTGTCATTAATTACTCACCCTCATGTCGTTTCAAACACGTAAGACCTCCGTTCATCTTCGGAACACAAATTAAGATATTTTTGATGCATTCTGACAGCTCTCTGACCCTCTCATAGACAGCAAGGGTACTACCACGATCAATGTCCAGAAACGTAGCAAGGAGATCGGTAAAATAGTCCATGTGACATCAGGGGTTTAACCGTAATATTACGAAGCTACGAGAATACTTTTTGTGCGAAAAAAGAAAAGAAAAAACGACTTTATTCAACAATTCGCGTGGCGCAGCTGACACAGAACAGCATACGCTGTTTGCATTCAGTGGATACTCTCCAAAATGTCGCTAGGGTGACGCGGAGGACACGAATTGTTGAATAAAATCTTTTTTTTTTTCTGTTGTGCACAAAAAGTATTCTCGTAGCTTCGTAATATTACAGTTGAACCCCTGGTGTCACATGGATTATTTTACCGTTGATCGTGGTAGTACCCTTGCTGTCTATGAGAGGGTCAGAGAGCTGTCAGATTCCATCAAAAAATCTTAATTTGTGTTCCGAAGATGAACAAAGTTCTTACGGGTTTGAAATGACATGAAGCTGAGTAATTAATGACAGAATTTTTATTTTTGGGTGAACTATCCCTTTAAATAAATTGTTATTTTTGTTTTCTTTGTGCTCAAAAAGTTTTTTGTGCGAAAAAAGAAAAGAAAAAACGACTTTATTCAACAATTCGCGTGGCGCAGCTGACACAGAACAGCATACGCTGTTTGCATTCAGTGGATACTCTCCAAAATGTCGCTAGGGTGACGCGGAGGACACGAATTGTTGAATAAAATCTTTTTTTTTTTCTGTTGTGCACAAAAAGTATTCTCGTAGCTTCGTAATATTACAGTTGAACCCCTGGTGTCACATGGATTATTTTACCGTTGATCGTGGTAGTACCCTTGCTGTCTATGAGAGGGTCAGAGAGCTGTCAGATTCCATCAAAAAATCTTAATTTGTGTTCCGAAGATGAACAAAGTTCTTACGGGTTTGAAATGACATGAAGCTGAGTAATTAATGACAGAATTTTTATTTTTGGGTGAACTATCCCTTTAAATAAATTGTTATTTTTGTTTTCTTTGTGCTCAAAAAGTATTCCCGTAGCTTCGCAAAACTGAAGTTGAGCCACTGATGTCACATGGACTGTTTTATCATGTCCTTACTACGTTTCTGGACCTGGGAACATTACAGTTGTGTTGCTGTCTATGCAGGCTCTGAGAGCCCGCACATTCCATCAAAAATATCTTAATTTGTGTTCCGAAGATGAACAAAGGTCTTACGGGTTTGGAACGACATGAGGGTGGGTAATTAATGACAGAATTTTCATTTTGAGGTGAACTAACTAACCCTTTAACTTCTCCATTGTTGTTCAGTTGTAGTACAAGCAGGGTGTGACGGTTGGTCAGTATTTGTCCCACCCCTCCTCCACTGTGATTGGTCAGCTGACTAAAAAGTGTCAGCTCAGCACGCTCCTGGCATTTAAAAAAATGCGGCGCTTCCGACATACGGCCTAATTTATATTTAATTCAGTGATTCCTCTGCATACCACGCTTTTGAGAACCACTGACTCAGATCATTGGGATAAGAAAAATCGACATAATTTTTAAATAGCCTACTGAGCATAATTTTCCCCTCATAAGTGAACACAGAAGCACACTATTTATTGTGAAGAAATAAATGTTTCTAATGGTTTATTTACAGTGTCCGAGAGAGCTCAACGCACTGCAAATGAAAAAAACACATGCACATAGAAAAAACACCTGCAAATTAAGAAAACATCTTCATCAATTTAACAACAAACATGCTGCAGATTCTCACAACACAACCAAATACAGAAACACGCTTCTCACAACACAAACACAGAGACGCCCTTCAAATTCTCACAACACAAACAAATACAGAAACACGCTTCTCACAACACAAACACAGAGACGCCCTTCAAATTCTCACAACACAAACAAATACAGAAACACGCTTCTCACAACACAAACACAGAGACGCCCTTCAAATTCTCACAACACAAACAAATACAGAAACGCTGCAAATACTCACAACACAAACAAAGAAACGCGCTTCACTTAAACATTTCTGATGTGGTTTGTGTATATTTGCAGCGCGTTTCTGTATTTGATTATGTTGTGAGAATTTGCAGTGCGTGTGTTGTTAAATTGATGAAGATGTTTTCTTAATTTGCTGGTGTTTTTTCTATTTGCATGTGTTTTTTCATTTGCAGCCCGTTGAGCTCTCTCGTCCACCGTATTTAGGCTAGCTACTCATCTTTCTAAAGTAGCACTGTCCATTAGTGACACTTATCTTTAAAGAGAGAGATACAAGCGAAAACGCATGCTATGATTGGCTTGTCATGGAAATTATGTCTGCCTATTATGTTCTTGTCATCACTAATTGGTTGATTACCCCGTCAATGCGATAATACCCGCCTGGTGGAAATAATGGACCAAATGTGAATTTAAATCTGTCTCCGAAATTGACACATTCACTCATTCACTAATCCCTATATAGTGCATGGCAGTTGAGGGCACTATATTTGCAAGGAGTGAACTAAGTTAAATTAAACAACTCACCCCACTCCAATATCATCACTTTTGTTCCCATCCAAATTAAAATGAACTTGAAAGTAGGCTATGTATTGTTTGTGAGCATTCAGCAGTTAAAATAAAGCAGTAGGCCTATCTCCATGTTTGCAATAATCATGACACTTTGTTTACTGAGAATTTGTTGACAAAACCGATAATAATAATTGCTTAACAGTAATAAAAACAAGAAAATGTAAAAACTTTATACTTTATGAATGTACAGGCATGCAGAGGGGGGTGCGGTGGGTGCTTGAGCACCTGCCCCTTTTCCCCTTGATGCCCAAAGTGCCCTTTTGTCAAGGCAATTTATTTTTTATTATTTTTTTATTAATTTATATATATATATACATTTAGGGTTTTAGTAATTAAACACCATTTTGTAAAGGCCTGCCCAATCTAACTATGTCAAATTAATGTATAATAATTTATCCATAAATAAAATTATCCACATGATGACCTTTCACCTGACGATCTCATCCGGGACGATTCCTCATGTTAGTCATTTAGCGAGCTACCAGATGCCTTCAGTAACGGTAAGTGGAGTTCTCAGCGGAGCAGTGTGCTTGTATACTTATATTATTAAATCATTATTTTACAACAACTAGGTGAAGAGAGCATGCACAGCTGTTGTTTATATTGCTGTGTGTAGCCTGTGGAAGTAACGTTAGCTGCAGCAAGGGGCTATAATATTTTCAATAATATGTTCAATATTTTCCTAATGACAATTTTATGATTGGTTTATAAAGGCTACTACGAACAACTTTTCCCTATTTTATCACAGAATAAGGCAGGAAATATATTTTATAGTTTCTATACTAATGTCAATCAGTACTGCATTATTCATATAGTTTATTTATTTATTACCTGGAGATATCTTGAAAAACACACATAAACCAAATATTTTCGCAATCATGTGTTTAATGTGCCCTGGAAACACTTCTCATAACACCCGATGTACTTGCTACATTGTTAGAAGAATGGCATCTACGCTAATACTAGTCTGTTTCTCTCTTATTCCGAGGTCACCGTAGCCACCAGATCCTGTCTGTATCCAGATCAGATGGTCACTGCAGTCACCCGGATCCAGTACGTATTCAGACCAGATGGTGGATCAGAACCTAGAAAGGACCTCCACAACCTTGAAAGACAGCGGAGACCAGGACAACTAGATGAGCCCCAGATACAGATCCCCTGTAAAGACCTTGTCTCAGACGACCACTGGGACAAGACCACAGGAACCAGATGAGTCCTCTGCACAATGTGACATTGCTGCAGCCTGGAATTGAACTTCTGGTTTTGTCTGGTCAGAGGAGAACTGGCCCCCCGACTGAGCCTGGTTTCTCCCAAGGTTTTTTCTCCATTCTGTCACCGATGGAGTTTTGGTTCCTTGCCGCTGTCACCTTAGTTGGGGACACTTCATTTCCAGCGATATCGTTGACATGATTGCAAAGATACTATTTAAACTGAACTGAATTGAATGATGAACAGTCTTTAACTGAAAAATTAGTGTTTACGATTGTCATTTTGCATTATTGACACTATTTTCTTAATTAATGCTGTTCAGTTGCTTTGACACAATCTGTATTGTTAAAAGCGCTATATAAATAAAGCTGACTTGACTTGACTAATGTCTTCATGTTTCATCAGTAAAACCATTTCTGCTTTTTATTCAGCTCAGCTACAGCGATAGCTGGATGCTTTTGTCCATATTAGGGATTTCTTGCATGTCATAAGTTATTACTTCTATGAGTCTGTTTTGAACTTTCTGCTCAAGATCGCCCTCCGGCTACTAGTATGAATGAAACACACACTGCATGAGAGTGTTCAGCGTTCCTAATGTTCACATCTCCTCATTCTGGATACGAATAAAACGTCAGGTCATGCAAAGACTGTCTCTTTGAATTTAAATCTCAATTTAAATCTAAAAACCTCTATGTGAACACACTGAATAAAGGGATGAATTTACATTTTATACAATTAAATTAATATTTATTAAATATTAAAAATGCAGCTAACGTTTTTCTACACACAACAATATAAACAGAGGTGCCTGTTCTCTTTCATTCTTGCTGTTTTATTGAGAAAAGCTTAAAGGGCGTCGAGGGGTCTTCTCTTTTTTTATATTTGACTAAAAACTATTCATACTTTAAACTATTATTATTACAGTATTTATTTTTTTTAAATGTAGAGTGCCTTAAAAAGAATGATCACAACACTGGTAAAACAGGCTTATACTGATTTTCTAATCCTCCGAATTACACTCATCAATCCTGTTATTATCATTATCATTCAAAAAAATTATAAATTCATAACAGGATTAGAGTAGAATTCTATTTTAAATAAGACAGAAATATTTTTCTGCAACAGTAGTGTTTACAACAGCAAAACCACCATGCCCTGTAAACTCAATAATATTAATAATAATAATAATAATAATAATGAATAATTCTGTTTCTAATTCCAGAGTAATTAAGAGGTGCAAAGAAAACATTCTTTAACTTTTTTTTATTGAATTTTTGCAGACATATAAAAAGGTATTACATCAGTTACAAAATGAGTTAAGGTGTCTGATTAACATTCTTTAATTTTTCAACTTAAAATGGTCTTTTCTGTTCTGTGTTTCTTTTTCAAAACTGCGTCACGGCATTTGCTGCTGTATTAGTACAGACACATCTGTTTCGATACACATATCAGCAAGGAGCACAGCCCTATTCCATGTGCCTCTTTTATACTTTGAGCACCTGCCCCTCCAAAGGTCTCTGCATGGCCCTGTGAATGTAGGCTATTTATATGTCATATGTACATTTGCGTTATTTTTTTAATCAACTCTGTGCTCTTTATATACAAATATATAGCCTAACATCATTAGTTGATCATATGTGCTGCTTGAGCCAGAAACTGTCAAATGGTAATGCAAAATTAATTTATATATTACAGGGGAAAAAAGCAATTACTCAGTCTGCACAACTTTTTTCTTAATATTATCTTTTTCTTTTGTTTTCTTAATCATTTTGACATTCAGAAACATGATAACAACAGCACAAGCCATCAGCACACATGGGATTATGATTAATTTATAATGATGATTGGCATGCAGGCAGATCTTGCTGCTTGCCGCTTGCAACTGAGGCTTTATACAGTCTAAGCACAAAAACAAACACACAAAAGTTTTAGTTTTTAGTTCACATCACCATTTCAGAGGAATTACAATCCTAACACAAATGGTAAAAATTAAACAAATGTCTGTTTCATTTTTGAATGTTTACAGCTTATAAATAAGGGAAATAATTTTTTGGTACTTCTCTTTTGTACTTCTCTTAAAACTACAAGTGGAGTCTTCAACAACATTATAAGGAAGTGCACTGGGGACAGCATTACACTTTGCATTTTACATCTACTGAATAATACTCTGTATTTCCTTCCTGAATGTAATGACCCAGTGGAGGCCATAAGGTGCAGCTGTAAATGCCACGGTCTACTGAACAGTCACAACCTTGTACCAGGTGATTCTCCTGTATTTTACACCTTGTTCAGTGTTAGCTGGACATGATATTTTAATCCAGTGGTGCTTCTTTATTGATACTGACAGGTGAATCAACTGGACTGAAGGAAAGAAATTATAACAACATTTGATGTATTTATGAAAACACACTCAAACGAGCTTTTCTGTTTCGGAGACGAGAACGCAGAAATTTCTGTAGCCTAATATAGGCAGTATAGTTTATTTTCTCTTTAGTATTCACGCGTTTCTTCCTTTCTTGAACCTTTTGCAATTAGCCTACGCAATAAATTAAGTTGTACATATGCATAAAAGCATTTTCTACTTACAAATTATAAAGCAAATGAGCAGCTTGATCAGTGTTTTGTTTCTTGCGCTTTTTCCTGTATAGCTTCTTCTGCAGAACAGAACCGAAAAACTCCGAGATGCGATCTCATTGGTCGATTCGACAAACACTTTAATTTTTACATGTTCTTGTTTTATTTAATTTAATCCAGTTATATTTGCAAAATGACGCCCAGTACATGTTCACTCCTTTGGTGCTATGATAATTTGCTTAATTATAACAATAAAAAACATAGGTGGCCATCTTTAAATATCTACACAAATGCCGTAGCATTGAAATTGCAAAGGGTGAATTAAGGGTGATTGGGACATACGATCAAATGGGACAGAATAACTACAGAATTTATTTTCTCACCTGAGTGAAAATAAAAACTTTTTTTGCTGAGCCCTAGCAGTAAGACCACATAATTAAAATGGGATGCCCTCATTGGTGTGACATCATGTAGGTGGGCGGGGCAGGCTTCAAACAGGAAGTTGACAGCTAAATGCATGAACATAAGGAAAATGACATAATCTTTTGCTAGTTTTCATAATAAGGTCCTAAAATTGTCATAGCTACTATATTATACAAACTTTTGATGGAAACATAAATATGATGCACTGCTTCTACAAAATGATGGGGCCACCCAACATAAATAATTTTTCGATTTGATTTTTATATGTTTTCAATGACTTTTGGACCTTTTACCTGTTACATGTGTTTTATTGTATGAATTGTGGATGGATTTATGAACTGAGAAATAAAGTTAAACAAAAATAAACATCATCATGATAATGAACAGAATAGAATAGAATGATGATGAACAAAAAAGGAAATATTGCATATCAAATTATTTCAAAGTATGAACTAACTTGTGCAATACAGTAAATATTCTTACCCTAAATCAATGAAAAAAAATGTGTTGTCCCAATCACCCAAACGTGTCCCTATCACCTAAATGTTACCAAAATCTATTTATTTATTTATTTTGGCTCAGTTTACAAAAAAGTGTACGTCACACATCCTTTCATTATAATATAACATTGTTTCCTCGTTAAATGGGTAGTTAACATCTTCAGTATTACAGAAATGTATCATGTGTTGGGCTGATGTTTTTTAATTTATGGCAAGAAACCTTGCCCCAAATGCAGCGACTATATCCCCTGCTACCAGCGGGAGCCAAACAGTACGCACAATAGGCAGGGCCGCATTAAGACCTCACTGGGCCCCATGGGCTATGGCTTACTGCAGCCCCCATATATATTGTAGTCAATGGGGACCAGAAACTTTCTGGTTACGAACATTCTTCAAAATATCTTCTTTTATGTTGAGGAGAACAAAGAAATTCATACAGGTTTAAAACAACTTGAGACTGAGTAAATGATGACAGTAGGTGGTTGAACGATCCCTTTAAGATCTTATCAATGCCAGGATCTCATATAGCCTGCTACTACTCATGTTATCTTTAACTACTAACGTTCATTTAAGACAAAAAATGACTGTGTTTACGAGTATACTCACAAAGACGGGCATTTTGGCACACAACTATGTGTATTTGTACGTTTAAGCACAAGGTGCGAAAAAGAACTATCAGGCTGAAACCGTCTTAATGTGCGCGCTGTGCTACCAAAATGAATTCTGCTCCTCTGCTTAATGTCCCTGAACAGTTTAAAATTTTAAAGGGGTCCTATTATGCTTTTTCACTTTTTAAACTTTAGTTAGTCTGTAATGTTGATGTTTGTGCATAAAAAAGATCTGCAAAGTTACAAAGCTCAAAGTCCACTTCAAAGGGAGATATTTTATTTAACAGAAATCACTTTTCAAAAACAACGAACGACTCGTTTGGACTACAACGCATATTTTCCGGGATTTGTGATATCACAAATACCGACGAATGGGACGAGACCTGGTTGAGCTGCACTGGAGAAGGCCTACCAAGTGTTATTATCACTATGTCGGAGACACGCTAGCTTTCCCAAGGCAGACGAACTTAGAGTGGTTATAATCATCCGGGTTTAAATCGCACTCAAATTGATTTGATTTTGACGCAATATTTACACTGAAGCTCGCAGGTGGCTATGGTAAGGAGCATGACATTTTACGACCAGGCGCTGAGTGGTGCCAATCACAACACACACTGGCCCAGCTAACCAATCACAGCACATTTTGTATTTCAGAAGGCGGGCCTTCATTTGATACATGAACTATTCGAGTTGTTCATGCCAGACTCGGGAGAGAGGTGTTGTAATAATGTAAAATATGTGAAAAATAATGTGATTTTCAAGACTTTGTAAAAGAGCATAATAGGACCCGTTTAAATGATAAGCTTACATCGTGACGTGCAAAGCGATTGACATATTTCTACCGGGTTATCTCCCAACCCTTGAGCGAATATATAGAGTTTGTTCAAACACAAAAAGCAACAGTCCTATACGTCCATCAGTTAATAATCAAACTAACCTAAAATCTTGATTGTTGAATATATATCCGTACATGAAAATATGATCTATATAAATGATTTATAAATCTAAATCTATATTGTATAAACAATATTTACAACATATTAATAACCCTTAAGATCCATAAAGTACATACATTTGCTACAGACAGTAAAACTATTTACAGAGGATATACAATTATAAAGTATGAGGGAAAAAATTTAAAAACAAACAAAATGCAAGTGTGCAGCTGTGGCACAGGCCTAATAAACTGCAACTCTCCATGACTCTCCTCTCCCTTAACAGCTATAGAACAGCCCCCATTATAGCCTGTCCCTCTTCCCCTAGGAATAGACCATAAAAAGTATAAGAATAGCAAAACCACACAGAAATAAAACGGATCCAATCAAAACAACATAATGGTGCGAACAACCCTGTAAATGTTTACAGGCTTGGACTGTTTTAACTTGGCTAATTGATGTGTAAAACTAAAATGAGCTTTTTGTGAACCTCAATCTTTCCAGCTTGACCTTCCAGTCTTGCTTCCCCTTACTTCCTGTTTTCTTCTTAGTGTTCTAAATATGACTCGATCACACACCTGTGAAAGGAAATTTTATATCAGCCAGGCTTCAAAAGCACTGAAACACACATGAAAAAAACATTCTCCCACATTCTCCTAGCAGCCAGCGTGTGGTTTGTCATTTCAATAATCTCTGAAATCTAAGTCATTGTCATCAGCAAAAAATTTGAAAAGCTGAAATGCACACACAGCTGCAACATTGTGTTTCCTACAACACCATCACAGGATTCTGCAGAAGAAAAAAAACATTATTTCCTGTGAAAGATACAGTGCAAAACCTTTGTTGGGGGGGGGGGGATTTGTGTGAAGCTTATGAGCCTCACCGTCTCTGTTTCCTGTTATGCAACAGTTTCTGCAGAAGCTCAGTGCAAAAACAGGTAAAATATGTTTGCTGTCGGTCTGTGAGGTGCGTGTTTAAATATGCATTCAGCATATTACTGGACCACTGCTTTTTAATTCAAAATCAGGCCAGAAACACTTTGAAGGGTTGTGGCATAACCATAAAATGCCTAAAATATCTCAAATAAGTATCTAAATGATAGTTTTGTCAGCTTTTAGGAGTAGACTACTGTAACATATAGATGGACTCAAAACATGAAGCGTGTCTCATTTTGAAGGCTGCAGCCTCTGGAGGTCGCATTTGTCGGCCGCATACTTCATTGAGGCTGCCACATTTCAGAAAAGTAACCATTTCATTGCAAAGAAATACCTTTCAGTAATTTACTCCGCACAAAGTGTAACAGATAATTTTATAACTGTTACTTTTATGAAATGAGACATCCCAAGACGTATGTGGCTGACAAATGCAACCTCTGGAAGCAGATGCAGGCTTCAAAATGAGACACAGCTCGTGTCTGTTTTGAGGCCATCTTTATGACATATGAATGGACTGAATGCCACAAAGATACATTTGTTACTTTATGAGGTCTTCAGCATGGTTAAAAAAAAGTCAGACTTTGTGCTTGTTCCATACTATACATAATCCAATGAAAACAGACATGTCCTTTACTGTATGGAATAAAAAAGGCTACTTTATTTTTTCAATTCCATTTTTCACATTTAAAATATATCTCGCAGAGTGTGGCTTTCTATTTTAGAATTTGACTTTATTATAAACAGGCTTCAAAAGATTGGAGTCAGTAAATTTTTTGAATGTTTCTTGTATGCTCACAGAAGCTGCATTTATTGAATAAAAAATATAGTACAAACTGTAATATTGTGAAATATTATTCAAATGTAGAATAACTTTGAGTTTTCTATTTTATTATATTTTAAAATGTAATTTATTCCTGTGATGACAAAGCTGAATTTTCAGCAGCCATTCCTCCAGTCTTCAGTGTCACATGATCCTTCAGAATCAGAATCTATTCTAATATGCTGATTTGCTGCTCAAGAAACATTTCTTATTATTATCAATGTTGAAAACAGTTGTTCTGGTTAATAACATTGTGGAAAATGTAATATTTTTTTCAGGATTCTCTGATGAATTATAAGAACAGCATTTATTTGAAATAAAAATGTTTTACAAATGTATTTACTGTCACTTTTGATCTAAATAGAAGTAATAATTTCTTTTAAAAAAGCACTTAATGGCCTCAATTTTTTGAACAGTAATCTAAAATGGTCTGAATATCAAGTGGGCAAGCACTAATTTAATTTGTTTGATGTCCGTGTGAAAAATGCAGTGCAGTGCAGTTTGCTGGAAATCTCTTTGGGTCTTTTGATCGGCTGATTGGGACTGATATTATACTCACCCCCACAGTTATAATGCAAAGAATGACTTTGGTCATGCTGATAAGAGAAAGGCCAATGACAGCCCAGGGAACAGTTAATTCTGCTACAACAGGACAGGAATCAGCGGGGATCGTGGTGGTGATTGGATAAACTGTGCTCACATTTAAACATTCTGAAAATTAAGAAAACCATTATTTGTTTAATGGGATACATAGTTTTCTGAGATCATACATGCAATTATAAATATAATAAGAGGTTTAATCATTGGCATGGACTTTAAGATGCTAGAGTACTGTTTCGATATCACCAACAAAAAGAATATCAATATCAAACAGATTTTATGGAGAATGAAGTAGAATGACCGGGCTCTAAATTACCTGAGATGTTCAATCCAATTAAAGAATGGTCATTTCGACCTCCAACCTCTGCAGCCAGGTAGCATTTATATTCTCCAGAGTCTGAAGACTGCGCATTATGTAACACCAGGGTCTCTTTATTTCCCAGAGAAACAGATGTTAAGTTATTATAGTATGTATATTCAAGGTTTTTCTTCTTGATGATAGGAAGACTCTAGAAAAGAAAGGCATGGCTTTGTTAGGGGATTTTGTTGTAGTGTGGTGTATTCTGGTTGGACAGACCGACCAGGTCAAATGACAAATGGTATGCCTCTGAGGTGCAGAGGATGCTACAAATGCTTTGTTTGCTGGCTAACCATCACTTTGCACGCAGCTTTCTTTTTTTACTTTAAAAATCCTTTACACAAAGAAAAAAAAACTGATAAACTGCACAACCGTTGCAATAATGTCATTTAAGTCAATCAGTTCAAACAAAGGTAACTCACCTCTGCTTTATACCACATGACGTAACGGTACGTTTTTGTTCGGTCAGTAGCTTTACAAGGAAGTCTGATGATATCATTACAGTTACCCATAATAAAGTCCATGTCTTCTGATGTCCCACAGTGCAATGCTGCCATTGCAAACAATAGCAATTCTGCAAAGAGAAATACATAATGAAAAGTAAACATTAATCTAAAAGTGCATATTACATATAATCTAATAGTATATATTTAAATAATAATTCACATTAACAAAAATGCTCTGTTTGAAAGTTTTGGGGTGATAAAATGGCTCCCTATAACGTGGCATTCAGCGCTTACATATTTTTTTTATATTCGCTGTCATCAAAGCAATGCTGTATATCATTTGGCTCAGGCGGGCAACTGAAACTGCCACTACTTTCATGTCACTCATATCATACCACAAATTCAGTTTTTTGTTGTTTTTTTATATATACATATGCAACTGGCACCATCTTGTGAATGTGTTATCGATTGTAGTACAAATGACCTTTAGTAATAAATGGATAGTTCACCCCAAAAAAAATTTTTTTTTTATAATTTGCTCACCCCCACGTTGTTAAAAATCTATATGAATTTCTTTCTTCCATTGAACAAAAAAGAACATATTTTGAAGAATCTTGGTAACCAAGTAAAGTTGATGGACCCCATTGACTTCCATAGTATATTACACTTTGTGGAAGTCAATATGAAAGTTAAAGTCAACCAGCAACTGTTTGGTTATACCAACACTATTCACGTGTTCAACAGAAGAAAGAAACTCATACAGGTTTGGAGCAACTTGAAGGTGAATAAAGATGTGATTAGTGAACTATCCCTTTAACATTAATATTTTGTTGCAGTCTTTGCTGAAATGTCCAGCTGACTACATTATCCCTTACATATCGATGCAACAAGGATGGTGTAGGCATATCATTTTGTTGAATATGTGTCCACACATTCTAATTTTAAATTATTGTCCCAGCACATGTTAAAAACTTTTAAGGATTTACTTATGTTGAATAACTTGAATTTGTTTTTCAACCTTACGCTATATCTTATTTTATACCACTAACCTACTACAGCTCAAATAAATTTTTTAACAGTCAATAGATACAACACACACAAAATGCATAGGCTGGAGTCAAATGAGGTATAAATATAATAAATCACCTATGTTTTAAGGTACATTGCATAAGTCAAACAAGAAAAAAAATATTTAGTGTTCTAGTGATTTAGACAATAGTATTCATAAAAAGATGGATTTTTATTTTAATTATAGTTGTATATATAGTATTTAAAACCTTTAAATGACCATGAAACAGCATTCACAGACCCGAAAACATGTACAAAATACTGATAGTTTTGAAGAAAAAGATTGTCCTCAACTCTATCCTCAAACTCATTTCTCTATTTAACAGAACAGAGAAGTTACAAAAAGAGAAGAAGACTAAAGTGAAAGTAAAGTGAATGAAAATATTTTCACTTGTGTGTCTCTATTTCAGCCACACACACACACACACACACACACACACACACACATGCATATAGACTATATGGACTAACCCAGCTGTTTGGTTAAATTTTTTTATTAAATTTTTAACCCAAAGTTGGGTTGAAACAACCCAGCATTTTTTAGTGTATATATATTACTTTTAACCATTTAGGTGTCAGACTAAATGAAGCATACAAGAGGCACTCAAAATGACCACACAAACCAATTTCTGAGAACCTAATGCTTAAATTAAATTATAATATCAGAATTATTTATTTTAAAGTATTTTTAAAGTAGCCTATTAAGTCTGAAAGAGGAAAGTTTGACCATTAAACTTCAATGAGTTAAAAGTAAATTGGTATTAACGTTAACAGTCTGATATTTTGTTGTTGTTAATAAAGTCTGATATTTGCTTACCTGAAATCTTCAGATTTGTCATTCTGAGTTCTTTACAGTGGGTAAAACACAGCCATCAGTGGATAGGGGTAACAGTTGTTTATTATCGCTATTAAGCTACAGTGGAAATTAAGCATCATCAGTCTAAAACGACTGTGAGGTGTAAAGATTCAACTGTTTCTCGGTCTCATGCATGTCTCAAGTCTGCCCTCTGGTGTGAGTGGCATGATGATAAACAGAAGCTCCTAAAGCAATATAAAAGAAAATGAGAAATTACTTCAATCAATCATTTTTAAATCCGTTTTAAAGTCAAACATTGACTTTCATGCTATGCAGATTTGACTCTTCACTGGAGCAAAATAGGATGGATATTTTAAATATGCGGCAGAATCAAAACAGTACTGGTATATCAAGAGAAAAGAAAAGATCGAATTTGCCTATGTAAGATAATTTTGTTAATGGTCTAGAGTTTCAGAGCAACATTTTTATGTGATTAATGATATTATTATTACAAAAATAATAACTTAATAGTCCAATAAATAATACAGATTAAAAACAAGTTGTGGTTAATTATTCATTTGTTAATTGCAACAGCATTCTAATTATCCTTATTAAAATAATGCACTTTCAGAGAATGTTATCTGAATTACAACACTATTTCTAACAATATTAAATGATAAAACATACACAAATAAAGACAAGAACATAAATATCTACACACACATAAATATGCATACGCATAGATATTTTTAATATCTCAAATTAAAGCCGAATCTCTCTCGTTGATTCACTTCACATATTCCATTTCATTTTGATTTGACTTCACATAAAACTGTATCTTTCGGTTATGTTCATAATGCTTAATTTTCTATACTAAAACACTTTTATTTACTCTTATTAAAGATGTATAGAAACACATTATACCTTCTCTCTCCTAATGTTTTGGACCCATGCACAGCCTTTTAACATTTAACACCACTGTCAGCCATTGAAAGTTCTTGTTTACAATTGGCAGAAAATTTAAAAAGACTATTAAATGCAGGGAAACAGTATCCTTGAGATTCATAAATATGTTCGCACTATTGCTCACGTAATATAGGCAGATCTGGCATGTTTGACAAGTCTAATTTCTGTTAAATATAATGTGATATAAAGGAAAAACTGACAGATTAGAAACTGCTGCACGCAAAAGAGCAAAGTGGAAAAAATGAGTGTTTTTCAGAGGTAATATTTTCACAGTTTAATAGGTGACTGGAAAAAGCGACTCTAATTTGCGTCAGTCATTGGTGTACTGTTTTACAGAGTCTGCGCTTGTGGTTTATCACAACAGAACGTTACAGTCATCATTATCTTGAACAAATGTTATTTGTGGTCTTTTGAAAGTATTATTTAAACCCATTCGCAATGTAAGTACATTTTTGCTCATAAAGACAGACATGAAGGAGCTACCTGCTCCTGTTGTGGAACTTACAAATATTTCAAAAAAGGTTTCAGACCCTTACCAAAAAGTAGTATACTTCAAGCTTATTTTAGTAAGTATACTTAAGTAAAGTTCAAGTATATTTTTAAGTATACTTTATGTAGTATACAAATATCAGTGTACTAGTAGTATACTTGTAAGTGTACTATTTCAATACTCCTTGGGACTAAATTGGCCCACTTTCTAGTATATAGTATAACAGTATAACAATGAAAACACGGATTCTAGGAACACAAGTATAGCTCAAATATATTTAGACTTTTTCTAAGTATAAGTCAAGTATACTTAAATGTCATTTTAAGTATATTTCTGAGAAGTACATAAAGCCCATTTCTGAGAAGTACATAAAAAGTAGACTAAAAGTATACTTTCCTATTTTTAGTTTAAAACAAAAATTTTTAGTTTTAGTTTTACTTCTTTTTCGTAAGGGGAGCTATCTTCTCCTGTTTCTCTCTCACTCACTTTGTCTTGCTCTTTTGAAGTTTTTGTTTTCCTTTGAGTCCCATTTGCAGTCACAAATGGCTGAATCACAGAGCCGTAAAGCTGCTCTTCCACGGCAGTAAATATGGCGTCTGTGAAAGTGGTTGACGGTGGACTTGCTTTTCCTCAGTCCGGAACTCAACCCTCTCCTCTCTCTGGACGCAGAGATCCTCCTGCCCGTAATTGACCATATGACATGCTCTCCTCCATCCTGTTGTTCTTCATGTTGGGGATCCCCTGCTTTTTTCCTTTTTCTTCCCTCCTTCTCCCCCTCTACTTTTTTGTCCCAGTGTTTGTTCAAGTCTTACTTGCTGACAGGATAGTGAGGGATCAGGATATTAATAGGAGGCTGTATGAATAGGAAGAGGAAGACACAGCAAAAAGGTTGTGATTAGGCCATCTGGATTAAACAATGCCTGGGCTACTTCAGGACGGACACAATAAATGAGAGGACAGCAGGGGGAAGTGAGAAAGGAGGAGAGACTCTGAATTCATGCAGAAAACTATCCATACTGGAATCTATACAAAGATTCTAGTTTGTAGCTCGGCCATTATAAACCCAAAGTTTCAGCATCTGCTTGTTAAATGTTGTGCAAAATTACAGTGACTAGTTACCAATCTGCATACTGTCTCTCCACACTGAATAGCGAATGTGTGCATATGCAGTTATAATATGCACGAGAGATTGCGAGATTCAGAGAGTTTTGCATATTTGAGCAACAGTCTTTGGCAGTCTTTCAAAGAATATGCAACACTCTTATGTCAATTTGTAACTATTTTATGCTTTGGCAAATTAGTGGCATTTTTTACGATCTCATTTGTACATTTTCGTACAATCTGCTTACACCCCACTGACAGTTAGGTTTAATTACATTGTTTTGTTTTTGAAAAATCGATTGTGACTTAAAATATAATACAAAATAGGAACCTGTGTATTTCGGAGCATGTGCAAAACATTAAAGCCAATCGCAGTCCGATCTGGGGCCAGTTGCATAAACATATTCACAAGAATATCAAAGTCTTTCATTCTACTAATTTTAGCAATAATGTGACGACGCCTGCATTCCCAGAATGCACTGCGTCATGAGTAAATTTGCTGTTTTTTGTTTTATTTAGCTGTTTCTGTTGTTGTTTTTGTTAGCATTTTAGTTACTTGTTTTGTAGTGCTTAAAGTGTTTCTTTTTATGTACAATTATAGCAACTCATACTAAACTTCACCACACAGCACGGACCACGTCCCTTTGATCACTTACAAAACTTGTTTAGTTATAATTTCATTACAGTAATGCACAATATTGCCATATATAATGTAGGTTACAATTTATGATTACATTTATAGTACAAGAAATACTATAGTATAGTACAGAAAATTTTCTTGTTTTAACTGATATTACTGTACAAATTTGAAAACAGAAAAGAAATTACTGTTTTACAAGATACTGTTTTTGACTAATTATGAATTTGGCATTTGGATACCAGTGAGATGTTCAACTACTATTCATTAGTTTAGTACACTTTCAGAAAAGAAAACTGTCACTGTGTCGGTACCCTAAGGTACAAAGTCTAAAAGGTACATCTTAATACCTTACTTACCCCTAAATGGTACATAACAGTGCCTTAAAATACATTAGTATTTTAAAAGTACATTAGTGCCTAAAGTCTACATATTAGTACCTTTTGAAAGGGTACCGCCACAGTGAAAATTTTGTATCTTTTTTCTAAGAGATATGTCTATGTACATGTAAATGTAAGGAAAGACAGGAGAGACTAAATGAGTTAAACAATAATTAATTAAAGAATAAACTCCAAAAACCTCAAATGCATTAGTACCACTAATGTTTAGTTTGCAACGTTTGTTTGCAGGTTCCTTAAAAATTTTTTGGAAGTCATGGAGATGTTGGCTTATATTATTCATTTTGACTATCCAGTCATCGATGTGCACATGTATTTGTGTGGGTATGTGTAGTCGGCAGCAGGTCCCTGAGGTAGTTAGCAGCCACAGCTGTGTGTGTGTGTGTGTGTGTGTGTGTGTGTGTGTGTGTGTGTGTGTGTGTGTGTGTGTGTGTGTGTGAGGGGG
>NW_015505364.1:928012-999798 GCF_001515645.1 Sinocyclocheilus grahami
AGCTGTGTGTGTGTGTGTGTGTGTGTGTGTGTGTGTGTGTGTGTGTGTGTGTGTGTGTGTGTGTGTGTGTGAAGGCCCATGTTTCTGTCAGTGAGCTTGTTCAGAGCGCTCTTTCTGGCGTCTGATTGAGGATTTCCTCTAGATGATTGTTACCTCTGCACACACGCACACACACTTAGAGGAACGCCCCAAATGTTCCATCAATACACAGCAGACTCTCAAAGCTTCCACAGCTGGGAGATTTTCCCATGCAAAAACACAGAACAAAAATGCACTCGTACACACTGAGACACACACACACACACACACACACACACACCAGTGACGTAATAAACATAATGATAATACTGTGTATATTTCAATTCAGTTTGAAAATAACAAATTCCTTTATCAGATAGATATTATGTGAATGAGGAAGATTTTGGAATAAAAAATCATTTTGTATTTTTCTTTTGATTGATTTTGAATTGCATTACTATGATTTTGAATTAATAGACTTTGCTGATATATGTGCATGTTTAAATTCTTAAAGACATAAAGCTTCAAGACATTATTCTGGCATTGATACCATCACCCTGGACTTGTGTGTGTGTGAGTGTGTGTGTTTTGGCTGAGAGCTGTTTCCACTGACCCAGTTTTGTTATGGTCCTTATTAAAAATACTTTGATGATGCTTGATGATGATAATTATGATGGCCTGTCTCCCTCTGCACGCCTCCTGCTGTGTGGGTGTCTTCTTGTTTGATTGTTTTCTTTCGGAAGCATCGCTAGCACGATACCGAAACTGACCCCTCACCCGAGTCAATTAATGTCTGGGAGGGTCACATCTTCTGCTTGACGGCATTCCGCGCTGATAGCTGTGGGGCGTTTACATTGTCCAGCAATTCCCAACTCAGGGAATTCCGCTTCCAGACTCCTGAACACTGAACAAAAACAATAAGTGTGTGTGAGTGAGAGACTGGGAATGTGAGGCAGCAAGTGTGTGTATTAATGATGCTTCCTCCTTCCTTCCTTCTCTCTTTTTTTTTAATTGAACAGAACACATAAATGAACAGAAACAGCTTGACATAGTAACTTATACATAAGATGAAACCAGTGACGGATATATACACGCATATATAAGAAAAGAGAAAGCAAAAGAAAAAAGACAGAAAAAGACCAAAAAAAGGCTATAACAACAACAACAATAATAATAATAATAATAGTATTGGAGGTAGGAGTGGAAGCAGTGGCAGCAGCAGTGAAAATAATAAGAACAATAATAATAATAATAAAAATAATAGTAATAATAATTAATAGTTGTAATAAATGGACCAGTCGGTGAAATTAGTGCAGATAACCTCATACCCATCTAGGTCCTGCAGCCATTCCATCCCCGCCGGCGAGCACAACCAACAGACCCACCAACACAGACTGCATCCCCGACTCCGATCCACCTTGTCCCTCCTCCCAGTCACCAGCAAAGCCAGACTCCCGTACCAGTGGAAACAGCTTTGTAATCACTTTTATCTTCCACCCCAAAGGGGTGTTGGGCCACCACGACAGGCACCCCACCTTCCTCCTTCCTTCTCAAAGATTGAGAGGTTTGTAAATGTTCGAGATGAGTTTATTATTTTATTTATTTATTATATTATAATTGTATTATAAGCAACAGAAGCACTGAGAGAAAAAGAGAGAAAGACCAAGTTTAAGTCATTAGCATAGAATGCATGCTGACTGAATTGCCAGTGTGTGTGTGTGTGCATGTGTGCGCGTGTGTGTGTGTGTGTGTGTGTGTGTGTGTCAATTATGGGATGGGAATTCTTTTTGACTGTATCTATTAAATTATTCTAAAATAGATTAAAATGCAGCTCATATAAAAAATATTAACTGAGACAAACCTTTGTGTAATTAAAAATCATTTTTAAAAGTTTTACAAATATTTCAACAAATTGTAAAAAAGGAAAAGGACAACTAAACCTTGGGAATCATATGGGAATCGTAGGGAGTATGTTTTAAAAATGTGCATGCTTAATGTAATGTTATTTGCCATTTCTTTGTAATTGTTTGTGACATTTACTAGCAATTTCAGAGTGAACATTCTATACAATTCTTTTTTTCTTTTTTTTCTTTATCAAATGTATTATGAAAACTCAAAAAATAAGGCTAAATAAAAATAAAGGTTAAAACATTTTTTTTAAATCACATATTTTGACCTTTTTGTTGAGAAGATTAAATATTATCCAAATATTTATGGTTCATATTTTTTTACCTTGAAATGTATGTTTGAAATTGTCTGCTAAAGTTTATTCAGTGTCTTACTTTCATGGTACAGTGGTACAAAGCTAGATTAACGTTTCTCACTATTATCATTTCAAAAAATCTTTGTTGTGCAAATAATGTCAAAAATATATTTCATACATATTTACCTGACTTTACACTGTATTAAATTCTCTCACAGCTTGTGTGTGGTTCTTTATTTCTCTGAACTCTAACCCATTAATAGGTTTTCTAAAGTAAGTAAATATTTTACACTCGTTGCAGTTAGAAGGGTCCCAAAGTAGAATTCATTTGAAACACATAATGTTTTTTATTTCAATATTAATATAATTACCATGGAGGTCAGAGTTCTCTTTGCTGGCCGGATATAGTCTTGTCAGTGAATTATGATGTCTGGGAATCATCCATCTGCTGGGCTGGTGGAGCGGAACAGCAGTGAGGGGTGTGTGTGTGAGAGAGGCACGGTGAGACAGTCACGGTGGGGTCGGACATGCATGTTTTACTTTCCTGTGTGCCCGTGACAACTTCCTGCAGAACAAAAACCTTGGGGAGCCATCTCACATCGGACATATGAGCCAGAAATGCACACACCGGAAAAAAGACAGTTCTTGTCTATTCATAAATGGCAATGGAGTTTCCATGAACACACAAGCACCAGGGAGCCTTCCTCAGGTCTTCCTCAACCATTTACTGACCTGTCTGCTCTAAGTCTGTCAAAACTTGTGTGTATACGTGTGTGTGTGTGTGTGTGCGTGCGTGCGTGCCTGGATCCATATACTGGCTGTAGACTCTGCCAAACTCAGAGGAGGGAGTTTCCTTCTGGGACAAGTGTCACTAAGCAACCACTTAGACATTAGTAAACGAGTGTCAAAGTTTGGGGTCTGAGAGGAAAGAGGTTGTTGGGTTTTGTTATGAAATGCTTCTAAAAAGCCAAGTGAAAGACCCAAAGAGACCAAATCAAACCCGATTTATGAAGCTCCAAATATCATAGTTAATCCTATAGAATCTGCTGTGAAATTATGAAATCACAGCAGTGAGAGTAAGATTAGACTGCAGTACAGATGGCTGGGAGACATCAGTCACACTTTAGACACTGTGGATCGGCATCGTATGAGGGGAATTCAGACACAACCAGCTGCCAAAATACTGAAGTACCATCACTGCACACTGCTGAACCAATTCATTATCATAAAACATATACAGTGAGGTTCAAAATTCTGAGTGCACTTGTGAAAATGTGTCTCTAATTTAATATAGATATTTTCTTTACAAATTAGACGTTCATAATTGGGGTTAAATGCCACATTTTAATTCCAGTTAATATTTCTCAGGGTAGTTCATTTTTTTGTATAGGCACAAACCTCAAAGACTTGGATTTAAAAGTTATTGAAGTTGTATCCACTATTGCTCAGGAGAAATACAGTGGGTATAGAAAAGAATCACGCTCTTTAAAATAATCACATTTTTTTGCTATGCAGTCTTGAATACCGTAAAACTAACCTCACAGTGGTTGAAGGAGAAAAAGGTGAATGTCCTTGCATGGCCTAGTCAGAGCCCAGACTTAAACCCCATTGAAAATCTGTGGAATGACTTGAAGACTGTAGTCCACTAATGGTCACCATCAAATTGAACTGATTTTGAGCAGTTCTGCAACGAAGAGTGGGCAAATATTGCAAAGTCTAGATGTGCAAAGTTAGTAGAGAAATACCCCAACAGACTAAAGGCTGTAATTAAAGCAAAAGCTGGTTCAACAAAATACTGACACAAGGGGGTGATCCTTTTCCAACTCTGTTTTATTTTATAATTTTTTTCTGACATGTTGGTTATATCATTCACTTGGATGTAATAAGTTGCACTGAGTAAATACAGCTGGATAAAACAAAAACTGTGTCTGTCTTCATTTCGGGCTGCAAAGTGTAATTATTTTAAAGGGGAGGGGGGTGATTTATAAGTAAAACAATAATGAAACAGCCAAAAAATACGTTTATTTAAAAAAATGCATTTAAAACACGTGACGATGTGGCCACCCAAAATATGAGAAATTGCACAATCTGACATGAAACCTTTACCGTGTGGTTAAAAAAATCTAATTTCATTACATAAATGAATTACATAAATTATTTAATGTCAACAGGTTTTGGAGTATTTTCTAATATATATTATAATGTATATAACACATATATTTTTTAAATATATTAGATCTCAATATGTTAAATCCCAATCATTAATACCATTACTTTCTCAGATAAATTTGGGGCTTTGATTAGACTACATAATAAATATTTTAACATTATATATTCAGGTAACTTTTTATGTATTATTATATTTAATAATACAGTAATTTTTCATTCATTCAATCATCATGATTTCTCAGATGACTCTGGGCTGTGATTAAACTAAATAATAAATGTTTTATCATTATATATTCAGATAACTTTTTATATTATTTTAATATTATATTTAATATATAACATATTTTAATTTAATTAAATCTCAGTCATTAATTCAATCATCATAATTTCTCAGATAAATCTGGGACTGACCCCTAGCAGCCATAATTTTCCAAAATCTATAATAAATCTATTCTTGGTTAGATTACAAAAAACACAATCATGGACTGTTTCATATGAGAAACATACATTCTGCATAATGTCTCTGTCTCCGGTCTGATCGCTGCATGGGATGGAACAACCACTTTAAAACCAAAGAGGAGAGATCAGACACAACATATTTGCTGTCTCCTATTAAGGTTTTCCTTTCTCAACCAGTTCACCCAGGGTTCGTTTTTATTTTTTTTATTAACTACATACAATTAACTACAATAAATTGGGATATTGACAATTTTACTGATCCATTTTTGACTCCAATTTTAAAACACCCACTCAGCTTGTATGTACAGTAACCCATGACCTTTATCCAAGCATCCGAGAGCTTGGATGCTTAATCTTTAGCCAGACCTTTGACCCTGCTTTCTCTTTGTTAAACCCCCCTCTTACACTTTCTCTTGCTCTATTACCCCACCCCACCTTCTAAGTTGACCCTGGTGGTGATTTATGCAGCTCACAGATGCACAGCTGCGGCAGGTCCCCATGCTGACCGAAGAGTAGTATTTACCGTAACTAATACATCCCAGATCTCAAAAACACATGGAGACAGAATGAGAGAGATTTGTATAAAAGAATAAAAAAAATCAATGGAAAGCATTTAGATTCTGTTTTTCAAAGAAATTACAAACCAACTTAACAATGACAAAAGGACCACATAGAGAAATAGAGGAGTTAAATTATGTAAAGAGATCATCAGTAAGTTTTATCTGAATATGAATTGATGTTTACTTTCATTTGACTGATTGATTTGAAGCTCTGCCTAAATCCCCTGAGCTCTGAACTGTTCTTCCAGCTATTGGTTGTATTTTCCTGGCCGTGTTTGGATTTTAAGTCACTATAAATGCTCTATAAGAGCAATTGGGCAGTTTCAAAAATAGGACAATGTTTAAAATGAGTTTTTAAATAAAGTAATATAAAATTAAATTATGAACATTTGCTACATTCTTTATTTCTTTCACATTACAGAAGCTGAATCATCCACAGCTAAGCTATTATATAAATATATATATATATATATATATATATATATATATAGCCTAAATGTTAAACCTCCAACCATGCACTGAATTTTGTCTCATCATCACCATTCAGTTTTTCTATAATATAAATACGAAAACGTTTGGTTAACAGATATGTTGAAGAAATAGAATTTCAAATTTAAAGAAAAAACTTTCAAACTGAAACATTCACAAAAGTGCTTGTTTTTTCATTTGCCATCCACGCATAACTGACAGAGGACATTTGACATTTGAAAAAATATATTTTATTTCACCATGATGTTTACACAATTTGTGTATAAAATGTATCAATTCTCTTTAACCAAAAAAGAAAACGAAAAAGAAAAATATATATTTTATGCACTGCATTTTAAACGTTCATATCTCTATACAAAGCACACAGAGAAAAAGTACAAAAACTCATGAGAATGAACTCTTGTTTGAATGGCGAGTCTTCCGAATATCTCCGTCGCGAGGAGTCTTGCTCACCTCTCGCGCTCCCTGAGTTGCGGTTTCATCTCACGCGCTGCTGCTGTTGCTGCTGTTGCTGCTGCTGCTGCTGCTGCTGCTGCTGCTGCTGCTGCTGCTACCGGCGCGTCAAGCGCAATGAAGTGATTCCCCGCATACGGATACAGTCAGTCCCGTCCTTTATCTGCGAGAGCACACAAAAACAAAACAAAAGGTTATTCATTTCATACAAATATATAGGCTATGATCTGTATTTTTATTTGTTTATTTCTTTTTTGCTTTGATCTGTATATATATATATATATTTTATTTATGTATTTATTTTTGCTTCAGTCATGCCTTCTGAATGTTGGGAAACAACTCACGTACAGTTTACGCCTTGATAAAGACATTTAATGTTTGACAGGGAAAGAGTAAGCTATTGTGAGGAAATATAGTTAGGAAATGTAACACTTTTTAAATTACCATCTAGCACAAAAAGATGTGTCCAAATATATTATCAGTCGCCTATTAGAAGGGACCAAATATTAAAGTTAAAAAAGCTGTCACTGAATACATTATGGGCATAATTACCACTAATAACATAAGGGCTTCTATTATTTTTGTAACGTAAATGTGTTTTCCTTTCGTTTTACGCTCTCAAGTCTAATTTATGTGTGCTTTATTCTCAAGATTGCTCTCTTTAACAGCGCGTATTAGCAAGATCTCAAGGGTCCTTCACACTTTCTGAGGTGCGTGGATCTGCACATCCCGCTATTTGCCATTCATAAGCGTTTACTATTATAAAGATAAGTGTTCATTATTACTATTAGTGTAGACACTCTCTGTATCAAAATGCATTATTCTCACGTGTCCATCCATTTGAATTCTCTTACCCCTTTTCTCTGGCTGCTGAGGCAGAAAGTACATATGGTGCGCGGCTGCGTCCCTCCGCTGTCCCCCTGCGCGCTGTAAACCGCGCTCACGCACGGCTGCGCGTCCTCTCCTCCGTCCCCTATCAGGAGCACATTGGCCAGATGTGAGATGTAACTGGAGGCTAAGCGCAGAGTCTCAATCTTTGACAGCTTTCTGTCCACCGGCTCGGTGGGAATAAGAGTCCGTAACGCCGTGAAAGCAGTGTTGACACTCTGTGTCCTGTCGCGTTCCCGCGCGTTCGCTGTGTTCCGTTGCTTTACTATAACCACACCGCTCACCGTGGAGTTGCGTGACATCCGCCGCCGCTTCTCCGCACTGGGACAGCAGCCGTAGCTCAGCTCCGAGCTGCCGTCGCTCTCGCTGCGGTTTTCCTCATCCTCAGACATCATAGCAACATCCGGGTACGCTAGATGAGTCGCCATGGGCCGCAGCATGGCAAATGCCATCACTAAAAATGATGAAACCAAGTATCCAAAGTATCCAAAATGAAACGATGGCTTGCTGTCAAGCACTAGCCACGGAAACACTGCATCGCCAAACCCTGGTGTGTGTTTCTCTGACGTGTTTCAGCAGTTGATCAATCCCATCACATGTTAAAGATCCTCTTGATGTGCGCCCTTACAGTCATTCCATGCGCGAGCAGCTAAAGCAGGAGCAGCGCGCGCGGTCTTATAGGATCAGGGAGGAGCAGTCACTGATATGCAAATAACCAAAGCTACAGTCTCATAGATGAGCTAAATCATATTTGAGCACAAAATACCTATTTTTAATACTTGATAGTTTTGCTAACAAATTCAAATCCATTCAGGGATAAAGAAAAGCATTAAGAACAAACAGAAAAATAAAGTTGCATTCACCGAAACGTATGTTTTTGGACAGGTATAGGCCTACCATGCATGGCTGTGCTATTCTTATAACATGCACTCTCAGAAAAAAATGAATGGTACAAAAGCTGTTTCTGGTTGGCATCTTTTTAAAGGGTTCATAGGCACACATTAGTTCCTATAGTGTGCGTATTAGTACCTAATAATTACAAAAGCGTACCTTTTGAAAAGGTACCGCACAAGTGACAGCTTTTGCACCTTTTTATTTTTTGATAGTGTGTAAATACACTGAGATGAGTTTCAGTTCAATACCATGATATTGCCTTCTGTCCCATCACTGTGGGGTACAGCCACAGTAATGTAAGGCTAAGGGTGTTTTATGTTTTTATAGATGTATAGATTTATAATTTATAATATTTATCTAATAATTATAATTGATAGTATTATAAAGTCTTTTATTATTGATGTCATTGAATTAGTTTGTTATTCCTGGTGTTATATTCTTGTTGTTGATGAAATATTGCAGTTGTGTTTCGTCAGTGTTTCTTGTTGCAAGATTATTTCCCTTTCCGGTTTTAATCATTTAAAAAACTTATTTTGGTTTTTATTTTGGCATCTTTTGTCTCTGTCAGATGTACTGTAAAAATAAACCCACTAAAATGGAAAACTTCAATTTTAAATTAGGCCATTATTATTATTATTATTATTATTTTTAAGCAATGTGGAAACGAAGAAAAAATCGACTTTTTAAATAAAAGAGTTCGTGCAGTAATATGACCCTTCACTGGGAAAAACAGAAGCTGCACCTGCAAGTAACTCTCGGCCGGTGATTATCATCTGAATTTACTGCTTTTATTGCGCGGCCATTTGACAGCGAGGCGTTTAAAACAACACCGGGCCAGTAATGAACGCTGGCAAACGCATTGTAATGCTGCAAAGATAAAGATGTTTATTTACAGAAGCACTTTTCTAAGTGGCTTATTCGAAAAACAAATTTTAAAAAATAATTCGAATCGAATGTCATATATTCATTGGTGAATCGAGGTTTTCAAGTGGACCTGCACTAGAGAGTATAGCTATTATTTATTTTTAAATACGGCCCTTTTACTCGCAGTCACATTGGGCATTACTGATTTTGTGAAGTGAGATTTTAAGTTTTGTTTTCATTCAGTGGCTCAAAGAGCGTGAGGCCACAGTAAAGAGGGGTCTCTCTCTCTCAACCTTTTTCTTACCTTCTTTTTGGCTTTTTTTTCTTCTCTCATACACCCATGTCTGTTTTTTTGTCAATTTTTAATTAATTTTTGAATAGCCTATACAGACAGACAAGATTTGTTCACTTTCATTCTTATTTCCTACATTTGATTCCTCTGCTTCCCATTCACACATTTGTTTTCACTTTCCTTCCTGTCATAATTCATGACTGGCCTTGTCATATAAGCATAACTTGTCTCACTGCTTCACGATCATGATCTCTGTTCCAGTGCATTCAGTGCAAAGAAATGCAAGACCTTAAATCAACCATATAGGCTTAAGTGACCAAACCCACAAACCTGTGACCTCTCATCTTTGACCTCAGCTTATGTGCTCAAGCAATGTGGTCATCCTCATTTGGTCCAATAATCGCTCAGTTGCAATATGCATAACTACATGATTTATTGAAACAAAGACTTATTGTGGAAATGTATATTTCTGGGCATTTTGACATGCATTTCAACTGAATCTTCAGAAACTCTCCTTGATGTGACGTCACCTAACAACAGCTAAAAGCACAGTTTTACTCCAGCTTTAAATACCATTAGCAGGATAACAAGATTAAATTCACATAATCGTGTTTGTTGAACTCTCAACTGTTTGGTTTGTAGCCGAGGGGCAGAAGTTCTGCTGGAGGCTATGAGTTTCTGCTTGGGGCTGAGCTCACGCAGTGATGGTTTGTTTGTAGCCAGAAGCGGGTGTTGGGTAAATAAACATGAGGCAGATGTTAAGAATGATCTAATTTTGACGTCACCTAACAACAGCTAAAAGCACAGTTTTACTCCAGCTTTAAATACCATTAGCAGGATAACAAGATTAAATTCACATAATTGTGTTTGTTGAACTCTCAACTGTTTGGTTTGTAGCCGAGGGGCAGAAGTTCTGCTGGAGGCTATGAGTTTCTGCTTGGGGCTGAGCTCACGCAGTGATGGTTTGTTTGTAGCCAGAAGCGGATGTTGGGTAAATAAACATGAGGCAGATGTTAAGAATGATCTAAGAAAGAGAGAGTGAGACAGTGGCAAATGGTTTCCAGACCCTCTTTCTCTGTCTCATTTATTTTCTCTTTGCTTCCATGGCCCGTAATATGTCACTTGGAGCAGCTTTCACAAACATGTCAGCGTCACTTAAACCCAGGACTTTCTGTCCCCTCAGCTGCACCAACAACCCCCTCCCAACATCTACGACATTTTCAAAACACCTGCATGCTGTTTTTACAAGCCTGTGGTGGGCAATAATCAATAAAGCTATGCTGATCCATACAATCTCCAATTTAAATGTTCAAAACAATCACCAATTAAAGATGTATTAGTCTCAGTTAATAGTAATTTCTTCATATATATATATATATATTTTTTTTTTTAGGTAACTGTGTTAACTTATGTTAACAAATTTAATGTGCCATCAATTCTTTGCTAGTTATGTATTTATCATGCAATGACTGACTCAGTGTTCTCATTTGAGTTGGATGGGACAAGTCAGTGAGCGAAGACTGCAGCTGAATACACAGATTTAGAGGACCAATAACATCATGTAAGAGAGAAAAAGAGAGACTTGCTTAGAAGGAAGGAGAGAGGGACTGTGTAGGTTGTAGAGTTCATACATTTGAGTGAGAAGAGCAGGTGTGTGTGTGTTATGGGAAAAGGGGGTAGACTACGCTATAAGAACTTTCCCTCTATAATGCAACACACAATCTATGGTATTATGTTAAAGAAATATTTGAGGTTCAAGTTAAGCTCAATCAACAGCACTTGTGGTGTAATGGTGATTACTAGAAAAATAATTTAGACTTGTGTCTTGTTTTCTTTAAACATAAAATAAGTAAATGGGGCCAATTTTTGGAGCATTTAAAAGCAGAAAGTTGTAGCTTAGAATTGTATAAAAGCACTTACATTAAAGGAGTATTTATCCAAAAATGAAAATTTGCTGAAAATCGACTCACCTTCAGGCCATCCAAGAGATGAGTTTGTTTTTTAATCAAAACAGATATGGAGAAATTTAGCTTTACATCACTTGCTCACCAATGAAACGGGTGCCGTCAAAATGAGACACAACTCCAGTTCATCAATTAATGTCTTGTGAAGTGAAAAAATATATGTTTGTAGTAAACAAATCCATCAAGGCTTTTATTTTTAAACCTTTAGAATTCCAGTCCATAATCCACAATACGCTTCCTCCCACGAAAAAGTCCATGCCCTGTTGATTTATTATCAGAAAACACCAACATATTTGCTTGTTTTGTGCTGATTTTGCTTGAAAATGGTGCTTGCTCAGTGCATACTGCTCTCTTGATTTAGATGAGTGTTTTTTACTGGAGAAAGCAATATTATGGATAGAGGACTCCGATTTTAGCCGAAAGCTCAACTGCACCAAGCTCTGAAATATATGGCCTTTCACTAGTTTTGTCAATTAGAAATTAACTACAGATGTGAAAGGTTTTATTGTCATATGCTGTTCAATATAAATTGTTCAAAAAAGTTCCTGAGTCAATTCAATGGGAAATTTACATCAGAACAATTCATTCTGCTTGTATTTCATGATTTCAATCATCTGTGAAAAATATGAAAAAATAAAGGGACCAATAAAAACAAAAAGGTAATCCTTTGAGGTAAGGATATGAAAAATGTACAGAAAAAACTATTTTGAGGTAAAAAGTAAAATTTCATACCTAGATTGTGATTCAATAATGGATGTTAAATGACCAAACTGGTATTATGAAATTCTGTTATTGAACTTATTGTGAACGATTCATCCATGTATGTATTTCATTTTAAATTTTGACCTTGTAATTTTTATTAAAGGTGTTATAACTCGATCTTCTGATGAAACAACATACTTTCTTACAATCAACTGCAAGTTTACATTCAGATCTGCCTCCATCCAAACAATCAATGAATTATTAGATAAACATTATTATCAAAGTTTGTTACAAGCAAATTACATTTTCAGCAATATCTCTCTCTCTCTCTCTCTCTATATATATATATAGACATGGTCATTTGTGCATAAATATAACAATTTCTACAAAATATCATTTATAACCTTAACAAGAGGAAGGAAGATCTGCATCCAGGTCAAATGCGTCTTGTGCCTTTCATGATCCTCAGACAGCTTGGATTTGTCCGAGAGAGATGATTTCTCATGCCTGTCAAAAGCAGAGTAGTAGAATTACACCGGTTCATGGCAGGTGCTTGTGAGGCAGAAATATTCATGAGATTTTCAAACACATACTTATGTGTTAATGTTGCTTCAAGCACCCGTTTCTTCTCCCACCATCTGTCATTCTTTGTCTCTCTCCTTCTAGTTAGGAAGAAAAATTTTTGGGATGTAGGAGACATTCTTACAGCTTCCTTTATTTCCCCAAAAAGCAGCAAGTGCAGCCCACACTTCCCAAATTGGGTGTGTGTCTGTCTCTCTTTCTTTGTGTCTCCTCAATCAGGGGTTTTGCATGTCAGGAGACTTCTAAGGATATATTTTTTCCAGACCGTGTGGAAGCCACAGGAACTCTTCTCACACGCGACCATTCTTTTGCCAGAAATTTACAGTCGGGCAGGTTTGTTCCTGCCGAGGCCCGGGGCCCCCTCTTCACTTCCTGAGGGGTCCCAAAGGGAGGCCAAGATCAGGGCCAGCACCCCAGGGACTCGTATATCGCCAATGGAGAAACTCTTGTTATCTTCCAGCAGAGATCTACAATGTAGTTATCTCCAATCACAGGCCCGTACCTTCCTCCACGATCAAAGGACGCGGCTGTAAAGACATGATTCCTGCAATCAGCAGCTGCTGGTGTCCAGCTAAACTCTGTTTCTATGAAGATCCCAAGGTAAGACCACATTTCTTAAAGGGACAGTTCACCCAAAAATTAAAACTTGGTTATTATGTACTCACCCTTATGCCGTTGTATGACTTTCTTTCTTTTGTGCACCCTGAAGAATATTTTAAGTGTGTTTGTCCAAGCAATACAACAAGCTTTTGTAAAAAACATTCTGAGTGTTTGGGTGCACTTTAAAGGGGTCATGAACTGAGAAATCAAAATTCCCTTGATCTTTTGACATATAAAAGGTCATTGTACTTTTAAAACATCCTGTAAGTTTCAGAACTCAAAACTTTCTTTTCAAAAAACAGCTTATATTGAAAAGCCAATCTGCCAAAATGACAGGTTGTGGAATGTACCACTTTATGACATAATAGTGTGGCTAAACACCACCTCCGCAGAAGATCATCAACACTGCTTCTACATCACTGCCTGTTTAGCCCCACCCACCGATTCGTGCATGTAGTGTAAATAACGAAAGTGGCAAACACAGGTCTATGTAGAAACCAAACGATAAAGATGGCTCCAAAGACAAAACTAAAAGACGATGCTGTGCCGACTATATTGGATTCGACAGTAATGTCGCACCACACAAGTGTGAGTAACTGTTTTTATTTTGTGGTCACTATTACTTTGTCTGTTATTACACATTGTTTGATATGTACTGTGTATTTATGTGTTTTAACCTAAATCACATGTAGCTGTCAAACATACACAACTGTTAGCATTCATTGCAGTGGGCGTTTACTTCCGAGTCTACAATCCGCTACACCTATTCAAACGCAGCGTTCCGATGAGGGGTCAAAACAGGACAGAAAATAGCCTATTACTTCTAAATTATGTTTTTTTTATGTAAAAATCTTGATAACATTAAAAGTGGACCTCAGAGAACAGTGCAAAAATAATAAAAAACAAAGGCAGGTCATGACCCCTTTACAACCTTGGTGCTGCTGACATTTGCAAGGGATTTTATTTGTCTATTGAAGTCATACCATACAAACTGTTGCAAAGTTCAGAAATACACAATACAGTTCTCAGAAAATTCCTACAAATCCCAAAAGAATTGTCGTCATTTTTATTGTATTATTATTAACTGAGTCGCCTGCAATGTTAGCTGTCAGAGAATCAGGGTTTCAAAAGCTTCCGTCATTGTCCTTGTAGAATATGAGAGGCCTTTTGCTATGGATATTAGGCCAAGGTCAAAGGCAAGTGAAATTCCATTACAAGGAAGAAATCTGAGGTGCTTGTCCTCTGATCTCCTCTAGACAACAGCTGAGAGCAGAAATGTCTATAAGAGCAGTTTTCATGTCAGATTCAGCGGTTCCACTATATTTCTTCTATATCAGCCTGTGAGCCTCAATCCATCTATATATAGCAGTGTATTAAAACTGAGCTGCTGTATTCATTCTTTTCCTTCACTCCAGCCTGCTGAGGAGAAGAATGCTGGCCAGTTCTCATGACCCCTAACATGTCCTGCCATTATGGATGAGCTTAAGAGAATGTCCTACATTTCTCATGCCCCTCCACTGGCACATAAAAATAATTAAATTCTGTGAATTTAACTTATCTAAAAATTCACAAAGCACATAGTTTGCAGTGATTATTAAAATGTGATGATTAAGATGTGCAGCTTTTAATATCCAAAGCAGATCTGGATCTTTATGAATTTGACTGTGCCAGTCCACCCGAGAGAGTCAATCTCAAAGCTTGTGGGTCAGAACACAGAGCAAAACCAAGTCCAATGGTCTCCAGACCAGCACACGCCTGTGGTCATCTTGTGGATGCTCATGTTGTGGTTTGGCATAGAAATCATCAAAGGTCAGAGAAGTCTGAGCATCAAATGGAAACATACAATACAAATCATCTGTTTTTACCATTGCAGCATCTATTATTATTGTCGTTTTATTTTATTCGTTTTTTTTTATTTTAACAAACCAAATGCATTTATGAAATATAATAAAGTACAACCTTTTAACTGTTTTTTTTTGTCCCCTAATAAAATCGTAGAAATGAATTAGCATTTCAGGTAGGCCTACAAACACCACTGGACAAAATCTCTGTTCAATACTCTACTCAAACTCTCAAAGACTTCCCAAAGTGAACTACAGGAGTCCATGAGTTAATGAAAAGCTAAAACTAAAAAAAAATTAAAAAACAATCATTGAAAAACACTTAATACAAAATACTAAATGTTTTATTTGTTTATCTACATGTCATATTTAACCAATAACAGAGCAAATGTGTCGTTTCATTCAATATCAACTTAATATTTAATTGGGTAATTAAAGTTAATATTTTAGGTCAAACTAAAGGATTTCGGCTGACGAAAATGGTTGGGAAGCGCCGCTTTAATCAATCAGCTCTGTAATGCTGCCATCTCGTGGTCAGACTATGAACTGACAGATGGAGAGAGATCTGTTTAGTCATCGTGACTTCAATCACACAGTGACCAAGTAAAAATTATGTTGAGCAAAAATAATATAAACATGTCAGATTACAGCTGTTTTGGATGATTCAAAGCTCTGATTCATAAGAATGAAACCCCTTTAAACAATACATCCAGAGAAGAGGAACTGACCCGAAATTAATTTTGCACTCCGATTAGAAACTTGTGTGAATATTTCCTTAATTTTAGCTGTTCTCGAGGAACATCAAAGTGCCATTTTCAAAATAAAAAGTTTACATTCTTTATCAGTGTCATAAGAAACGTCTCTTAAGTGTGTTGCATCACAGTAGTTTCGGCGTAGAAGCTCCCAGGTAAGTGCGCAAGTCTGAGATGTTAGATTTGATTATCTTGGCTGGTATGGATTTCATCTTTAACCTCTGATAGGCAGCAAATCGATGACATCCTCCAAAAGAGTAGTAATAATTACCCCCCTTTTCTCCAGTGATCCAAAGCACGTCTATGGGAGGCACAACGGAGATATCTGCGCCCTCCTGGAAAAACAACAGAAGGTATGCTGTGAGCTCAGATAGAATGGCACACTGAATAAGCATATTTAAACGTTAAACGTTAAATGGAGTCAATAGTCTGAATTAATTGTTACCTGTATACTGCTCATGAGGCTTTGAACCTTCTGGTCATCTAGAACAGGCGGAATGGGTCGTAGGATCACATCCATTGGGATGTTATGAATGTCCTGGATGTTGTCTGAATGGATGGAGCGGTTTTCTCTGCTTAAACTGCCCATGTTTCGCGTGAAAATCCCGAGTGGATTCACTCTTAAGATGCCGACGTGCTTTCGGAAAACACCGCTCAGATTTTGAAACATCACTAGTAGAGTTCTTCTTCTTTTTCTTCTTCTGATGTTTATGGGCGGTTTTGGCAAACCAACTTAAAGGTGCATTACCGCCACCTACTGATCTGGAGTGTTGAGTGAACAGATTTGGTAGAGAGAAGGATATTATATAATAAAAAAAAACATAATACCTTCCCACTATTACAATTTATATTATTTCCATATT
This sequence comes from Sinocyclocheilus grahami, assembly GCF_001515645.1. NCBI lineage: Eukaryota > Metazoa > Chordata > Actinopteri > Cypriniformes > Cyprinidae > Sinocyclocheilus > Sinocyclocheilus grahami. The sequence continues at coordinate 944,606 of NW_015505364.1, forward strand.
TCCTGTCTTTTTTAGATAATTGAACACTTCTTCTTTCATTCTTGATTGCATTTGTCTATTCCCTAGTAAAACCTTTAGTGATACTTTATCATATCCCATCAAACCTAATTTATGATTACGTTGATTTCTTTCTCTTTCATACGCATCACATTCTAGAAGAATGTGCTTTACTGTTTCTGGATTCCCACATTTATCACATCTTCCATTTGCATGCTTCCCTATTTTGTGTAAATTGAAATTTAAAGCTGAATGTCCAATCCTCATTCTTGTTATAATAACATCTTTCTTCCTGCTCCCACATCTTATTCTCTCTTCACCTACACACCCCTGTATCTGGTAAAGATGCCTTCCTTTTATTCCACTATCCCATAACTTTTGCCATATCTTTCTTACTTCAGTTGATATAATTCTCTTGATTTCAGATTTGCTAATTGCTATATTAATTTCACTATGTGAGTGCTTCAGAGCCATCTTAGACAAGCAGTCCACTTTCTCATTTCCCTCCCCCCCAGTATGAGCCGGTACCCATAGGAAGCATACCATTGTCCCTGATTGTCTAATTCTAAACAGTAAAAGTACTGTAATACTTCATATATTCAATCTCGCCGTCCTGCAGATTTACCACTCACTAGACTTGTTAGAACAGACATAGAATCTGTACATATTACAATATTATTTGGTTGTATTTCTTCAAGAAGAGTTCTTCTTCTTCTTCTTTAGGTTTTAACGACAGCTTGCATCCTAGAAGTTGCATTACTGCCATCTTCTGGAATAGGGGTTATGCGCAATTAGACTTCCGTATTCTGTTAACCGGGTCTCGTCGCTTCCGGTTCAAGCGTTTTGCATATGCTTAGTTAAATATGAAGCCGTTTTACTCAAGATGCCTTCAAAGTAGATACCAATGATGATCATAACCAATGTCCATCACATATGCGGACTGATATCTAAACGTTTTTTTATTTTATTCTTTTCACATTTAGATATAAAAATGGAATAAAACGTCAACAATAAAAACAGCTAGCTAGTTTAACTGATTATCTTAAAAGTCCATACATATCGCTATTATTTAATACGGATGTTAACACGTTCTCCGACAAGCGGAAGCAATGAGACCTGTTTTCCGGGTTTGGTCAGGTGATGTTCGACATATAAGTTACCCTATTACTCCTACACCGACTAAAACATCAAATCCTCGTCATCAGTCTTGTTTTTTTAAGGAAGCAGAACAGATATTTCCTTCATTGACTTTTTCCGCCACATTCTAATATGTCCTTTAGTCCACGTCCAGTTAGTCGTACACGTTCCATTTCTTTAATCATAATCTTTCTCTCAGTTTCATATTTCCTACACACAGTAATCACATTATCAACTGTTTCCAAGGTTTGACACTGATCACAGAATCCATTTGGATGCTTCCCTATAATATGGAGTGTGCTATGTAATTTACTGTGTCCTATTCTTAGTTTGTTCATTATTGTTTCCTCTCTCCTTCCCCCCTTGCTTTCCACAATACCAACTCTTTTTTTAAACAAGTATAGATGTCGTCCTTTTGTTTCTTGATCCCATTGCATCTGCCATTCCTTAATAACTCTTTCCCAAACAATAGGTTACTCCCCTTCTGATCTCGACAACTGTCTATGGTTTTTTAATCTGTCAACTCTCTCATTTCCCATTATTCCTCTATGTGCCGGAATCCACATTAATACAGCCTCTGCGGCGTTCTGCTTTATTCTCAAGTAAGTAACTATAATTTCATAGAGCAGCTCTTGATGCTTTCTGGCCATACCTTACTTAAAGGGTTACTCCACCCCAAAATGAAAATTTTGTCGTTAATCACTTATCCCCATGTCGTTCCAAACCCGTAAAATGCCCTTTAATGCCAAAAATCATTAGGATATTAAGTAACGATCATGTTCCATGAAGATATTTTGTAATGATTTTATTCAACAATTCGTCTCCTCCGCATCCGTATTGCTATTTTGGAGAGTATCCACTGAATGTAAACTGCGTAGCTGTTCTACTTGTCTGTGTTAGCCGCACCACACGGATACGTTTTCTACGTTTATTTACGCTTTGATTTGAACTAAAACAGTGTATCCGTGTGGTGCGGCTGACACAGAACAGCATACGCAGGTTGCATTCAGTGGATATTCTCCAAAATGGCACTACGGTGATGCAGAGGAGACGAATTGTTGAATAAAATCGTTATTTTTGTTTTCTTTGCGTACAAAAAGTGTTCTCGTCGCTTCTTCTTCATTCTTCATACTTTTCTGGGCCTTGACAGTGTTATTTACTTGGCAGTCAATGGGACAGTCACAAGCCTCCCGGTTTTCTTCCATAACATTCATGTCTTTATTGGGGCCTTTAAATCAAGAGAAGCTAATGTATACATTTAAGCATGCATACTTCGCATATAAGTAAGACATATTTAAAACATAATATCAAGAGAGAGATGGATATAGAAGGAGGGATTCAGAGAGAATGCGTTGTATATATAAGAATGAGAGAGAGGGAGAAAGAGGAGGGGTAAGACATGTCTGGACTCAACAGAAAGACAGAGAGTGTTTTCTAACAGTAATAATAATAATACTGTCTTTCTTTCTTCAGTCGCAAAGAAATTAAGGTTTTTGAGGAAAAGATTCCAGGATTTTTCTCCATATAATGGACTTCAATGGTGGCCAACGGGCTGAAGGTCCAAATTGCAGTTTCAATGCAGCTTCAAAGGGCTCTATGCGACCCCAGCCGAGGAATAAGGGTCTTATCTAGCGAAACGATCGGTCATTTTCTTAAAATAAATAAATAAATAAACATTTATATACTTTTTAACCACAAATGCTAGTCTTGAATCAGCTTGACTTCAGGCATTTGTAGTCATGTTGGAAAGGTCACGTGTGACGTAGGCGGAAGTACCGACCCAGTGTTTACAAAGCGAATGTGCACAGAAAGTCAAAAGACCCTTACAAAAAAAAAAAAAAAAAGGTAAAACGCCTATGTCGGGAGATTTTGAAGTTGGTGGAGAAAATGAGATTGAGTTTTTCGCCCTACCCTAAAATCAGTCACGAAACGTGCGGTCTTGATGAGTTTGAGTCACTGAATCATTCACTCAAATGATTCATTCAAAATACTCTGATTCAATTTACTGGTTCATAACAGTAAAACAACGACTGTGTGATTCAACGGTCTAGCTTTGCCTCTTTATTTTCGTCGGTGCGGCTACAGGACAAAGTAAGCGGCGATATTGTGTCTAAAATGTAAATTGCTTATTGTAATTTGTTTATTGAAGTTGTTGTATAAAATCAATATCGTAATTTAATAACACGGCTGTGATTACTGCAGCACTCTTGCTCGTGTAGTATTGCTTAAATATGTTATAGATACAGTTCAAAATAAATGTTAGAGAATGAGCTCTCTGTCGTCAAACATACACAAACTCCTCACAAACTTATTTTTAGTTATAACAAAACGCTAATTGCTGCATATAACTGGCACAACAATGCATATTGGGTATACTGGACATTAGTACTTTGCACATAGCATGTGAGACCTGTTTTTATTCTGACTGTTTTTTTGTTTTTGATAACATAATTCAAAATCTGCATATTTCTCTCCTTTTATCAGCAATGTAAAGATATTTCAAGTAACAACAACAAAAGCATGTTCTCTCACCTAGTGTCTGATGTCTGAATCCATTTTCTGCTGTTTCTGATTTTGTTTCTTGGCCAAAAAAGTGTTCCCAGAAATGATCAATCATTTGGTAAAAGCTGGCCTGACAACGTAACTATTGCCATATGCCAAGAAAATCTACAACAAATTTGTCTCTGCAGTACACTGGACATTTGGCATGATGAGGAATGAGATCTGTCTACAGTAGTTGAGATTTTTTTTGGAGCTAGGCTCACTCTGTCTCTCACTGTGGATCATTAATCGAAAGGAAAATGAACATTTGGATCTCTAAATGCTGTGAACTGATTCTTCTGACAGGAGCAGAAGGGACGTTTGGACCTACTGCCAGCAGGCTGTAACAGACAGATGGGTTTTCACACAAACAACAGAAAACATCAAGAGCAGTGAAGCTGGCACACACAGAAGAAGAAGCAGCAAAGGGGAGAAAGTTTGGATAATGAGGCACTGCTAGCAGGAGATGATAATTCACTTTGTGCTGTGAGAAGACAAACTGTCCACTCTGTGTAGAGTTCAACTCCATAGCTGCAAAGCCATATGGTGGGTTCACTAATAAAATTGAGTGAAATGTCTTAATTGTACTATGAGCACCATAAGGTGTATATAAATATGTATAGTGGTTTAAAGGAAATAACAAATAAATAAATAAAAAATCACAGTGAAATGGAAGCAGCGACAGATATTTTCTTTTGTATTACAGATGAAACAGATTATTGAAAAAGAAAAATATTTGTAGGGCAGAGACTTGGTTTTATTCTTCAGTTACTGATTGGATGAAGGCAGATCTGAATGTGAGCTGGCAGTAAATATTTACTTGGGCAGAGTTTAAGGAATGAATTGTTTACAAAAGGATCGATAACTAGCATTTGTAAAATAGATTTATTTCATGCCACCAAATTGTTGTTCACTTGACAATCTTGTTATCGCAGATAAATCTCATTGGCTCTATTTTTCATTTTTACAAGGACCTTCAGTAGAGACTAATTTTGTTACTCTCGATTGTAGGATATTCTGTACACAAAGTATGATCCGACTGAAGTGAAATATAATAACCAGCAGATGGCGGGCAAGCGTCAGAGTCCTGTTGATATCAGAACCACACATCAATGAAGTTTTGCAAGCAAAGGACAATACCAAGTAAGTACTGACATCCAAATATGCAGCACAAGTCATTATCAGTCAATAACAAAAAATTATGTGGTGATACCATGTGATGGCATCAGATATTGATGCTGTGGTACTATCATACACCATGACATTTATATGGCACATGCACAGAAAATGACGGCATTGCCGTAAAACTGTCCAAAAAAAATAGCAGCTAGTAAATGGGCACTCAAAAAATACATTTGTTGTAGTTTCCATGCTCCACTATATGATGACTTCTGCTTCTGAGAACCCCAGAAATGTCAAAATAGTACAGGAGAGATGTTTTTTGGCAACAGACTGGTGTAGTTACAATATCTCACCACCAAAGACCGGGACCAGAAAGACCCTAACCCTTTGATGGAACGCTTTGCTAATAAGTTGTTTCAAATAACTCTTGTAAAATGAGAAGTGGTGGGAGGCCTCTGGGAGCAGGATTGAGAAACACTGCAGTATCATTCTGTTGGTCAACTTCCACATCAACAAGTGAGGGTGAGTCAGGGGAGCTCTTATATCTTAAAGTGTAATTAGTAACTACTGTAGCTTACTAAATGCATCCATGCCCAGAGCACATGCATGCACAGTTTTGCATATACTGTTGACACCACATGGATTTCATCTTATGAAGGCACTCGAAAACTGGGATTTTCTTTTTACACTGTTCTATTTTCTTGTTTTAGGATCAATGATAGCAAATTAAACCTCAGTGTCATGTGCCGGTAAAGGGTAAAGCTCAGTAGGACAGCGTGTTATCAGGGCTCTTCACTGAGAGTTGAGTGGTTTAGGGTTGCATGTTCAATATTGCAGATGATGGTGTTTAATAATTAATTCTTATGAAATCTAATGGCAGCATCACCACACTGAGACTTCAGTTACACTGCCCTCTTTATTCACAGTGATATTCACTACTAAACCTGGAGCAATGTTATATTCTTTCAAAAGGAAACCAGGTTAATATGTACAAAATATAGGTCTCTGACTATGTTTAAAATGTATGTGATGTGTAATGAGTGAAATTATTATTATGTAGGTTTTACATAGCGTTACATTTTAAATATAATTAAATCTAATTCAATTCAAATCTACTATATGGATTTTAGGTTCTAGGACCCACAAAAACAAACTGATTAGTAGTTAGTTAGTTGTATTCTTTTAAGTTGCTTAAGACTTCTTAAGGAAGAAATAAAGGGCCTAACCTAACTCAAGATGAATACAATTTTATAAAACCAGTATGGCTTTGTTACGCCAATAAAATTTAAACTCTACATAAGAAATACAGTCATAAAAATTATGCAACCATAATCAGTACTGGTCTGAACAGTGGCTCAGGGTTTGAATTTATAAGTTGATATTAAGCTAAATGTTTACTAAATGTGACCATAGATTAATCATTTTGTACTAACTAACAACTGCAACAGTTTGTAACCAAGCATTTGAGATTGTCAGGGACCAAATCAGTCATCGAAAAACAAATTGATCACCCACTATTCTGACTGTTTTTTTTATCCATTAGTGTTTATGGAAGTTATGGCTCTGCCTGTACATGAAAGTAGTAAACCAAGAGCCAAACCATCTAATAAATCAATCGGTCAGGCAGAAACCAAAGCCAAACTAAAACACTGTAGCTTGCACTCATGTGTGACTGCACCATAAGGACTGCCCTAATTTCATTGCACTTGTATAGTGACAATTAAGAATCTTGAATCTTGTAGGACAGTTAAGGACATAATGGTCAAATTGTGTTTCCGGTTTCTTGGACATCAGTCCTCCTCTGTCCTGATGACAGTCTCTTTCCCTCAGCATCAGTAATCAGTCTCATTCAGCTCTGAGTGCTGCATCTTGGTAAGACCAGAGTGTAACATAAAATCAATGTTTCATTAACATTTAATAGCTTGGACTGGCTTAAGAGCACCAGTACAGATGCATGTGCACCAGGTTTCAGAGTAGCTGCTGACTTGATTACAGTTTAGATGTTCTTCCGGTGATAGTTATAGTATTGATGCTTGTAAGCAAGGCTGATCCCAGATCAGCAGCGCCATCGCTGAGATGGGTAGTCATTGTCAGGGAGGAACACAAGAAGTCGTCGATCATTCATTCTGATTTGTGACTGTAGTCTTGTGTTTGTGATCAGAATTTATGTCCGCCCTACAAAAAGAAATACAGACTACAAGCCGGAACATACAGTTCTACTAATGCAGGGGTTTTATCCCATGAGTGGGATCTCTTAAAGCATCTATATGCACTTTCAGTGTACGTTCTCATGTTTTGTAATTGAGAGAAAGCAAAACATTTAGTCAATAAAAAAGAGGCAATAGACTGCTTGTGCTATTGATTTTATTGTTCATAAACATCACGATTGGTTTTACCCTTCATAACAGGCAAAATGTAATATCAGAAGTTGAAAAATCGTTATGTTTTTACACAGGGAGGCAGGAATATAGAGAGAGAAGGCAAGGGAAAAGAAGAGAGACAATCTGAAATCTCTCAAGGACCATATGGAGGGCTGTGAGTTGCCTACCATATGCTGAAGGCTTTTGTCATGGAAATAACTCTTTATTTTTTTGGCACTTCATATTATTGTTCAGCCAGGCTGGGCACTTCCACAAAAGGAAAAAAAACAGGAGAGAAAAAGAGGGACGGAGACAAAGAAATATGGGTAGATCCTGGTGAACAGAGAGAGAATGATTAGCATTGTTAATATTGCTGGTAGCTACAGCAGGTAATGAGCTAATGAAGTCCCTGATCCTGTTCAGCCTGTCCAGGGTTAAACAGCTCAGAAAAGGTAAAAGCAAAGGGATCGGCTCGCATGCGGTGTCTCATTATTGCTGAGATCTATATACACACATATTTACACTTGTTTCAGGAAAAACGGGAAAAAGCTTTCACTTTCTCAGTCTCTTCAGGTGTCTCACATTTCTGAACATTTGTGGAAAAATTTTTTTTTTCAAAACAAAGAGATGGTGGTAGTCCTTTGGAATAGTCTTTAAAAGAGCTCATCTACAATACACCAAGCATTGCATAATTAAAATTGACTCTGAATTCAAGCCTTATTACAATGGAAAATATCCAGATGGATATTCATAACAGATAGTCTGTTGATTCTTCACAGCTGTGGGTGTGTCAAAAATATGAAGGGATGATTTAGAAATAAAAGCAGGATGAATGTCCATTAGGGTCAGAAATTAATTAGGGTTTGGAGCAAAACTGCCACAAAATGTACACCAGATATTTAAAAAGAGAGGACACAGATTTCTACGCAATATATCTGTTAATTAAAATTTGTGTATTTTTCATATACGCAACCATTCAAAAGTAAAACTTTTTAATGTTTTTAAAAGTCTTTTATGCTCACCAAGGCAGCATTTATTTGATCAATAATACTGTAAAAATGTTTTATTGTGAAATATTATTACATTTAAAATGTTTTCAATTTAATATATGTTCAAATGTAATTTATGATGGCAAAGCTGAATTTTCAGCAGCCTTTACTCCAGTCTTCAGTGTCACTATTATGAATGTTGAAAACAGTTCATATTGCTGCTTAATATTCTTGGTGATACTTTTTTTCAGGATTCTTTGATTTATAGAAAGATTTTTTATTTGAAATAGAAACCTTTTGTACAATTCTAAATGTCTTTTAGAATTTTTTAGAACATTTTATGTTAACATTTTAAATTGTGATCATTCTATCAGTGATCAAGTTTTTTTTTTTTTGTAAAAATGTTCTTGAAAATCAAATCCAGAGGGTGCATTTTTAATTTGAATAGTTGTTATTATATTTCTGACTGTCCATCAGCAATGAGTGTGGAATACCATGCAGAACGCTGCTTGGACACGTTGAGACACAGTGTGCCAATGTACAAGGTCAGGAATGGGTGGAAAAGAGGCGAAGAGCAGAAGAAAAGTGGGAGGAGAAACTCATTATCTATTCCCCGCAGGTTTTGGCCCATTACTGAGATTGTGCCGTCCTTTTTACAATATGCAAAACGCTGACAGAGCCTTTGGCTGGTGCTGCTCGACCTTCCTGACAAGGTCAAACTCAGACTCAATTATGCTCTCAGACTACTGTCTGTCCACCAACACCTGTTAACCCTTTTTGGTGGAGTGGACACAGCTTCTATTCACTTTGTCATGAGCTGCATCATATATGCTGATGCATTTTGTCCTATGCAAGGTTTCATTCCTCAAGATGGAGCTAAATTTATTTTTAATATAAAATAAGCAGATTTGTTTCCTATTTTTCTGCTTCACAGGAGAGACTGCAAAGAGGCAGCTGATTTACACTTCACATTCTGATTGCACTTCTCATCCTTTCATCTCCAAATATCCTTCAAATCTTTATTGTATAGGTGGCGGCACATTGGCACCATATGCTCAGCTATTTCCATCAATGCTGCCATTAAGCCTCTATTTTGTTTCATCTCTGTTCTGAATCCAGCACTCCTTTCACCCAAACACTGAATAATCCATCCTGATTGGCCATTCAGGGGGGTCATTATTTCTGGGTCTAGGATTTGGGACTCCTATTTCACGTCACTGACACTCTGTTATGTTCATGTCATCGTCTGGTGGCCGCAGCTTATGATGGGATTTATTTGGACAGACAAATTCATGAAATATGTCATGCTGTGGGTTAGTCTTTTTATAATTGCATTCAAAACTATTGCTGAGACATAAGACTGTGATGATAATAATAGTAAAAATTCTGTTAGAAAAAGGTTTATTGCTGCTGATTTTCTTATTAAAATGTCATTTAAATTTGTAAGTACAAAAAGGACAAGCATTTTGATATCTGTCGAGTTCAATTTGCACTTTTAGGGATTAATATATTGTAATGTAAAAGATTTCTCGATTACTAAATTGTTTGGCATCTGGCAATGAGATGAATTGTGATGTCACAAATGTGGGTGGAGTCACACATACACACCATATATAGACATTCTGGATGGTCTTAGTAGGAAATGGAGTTCTAGAAACGACGAAATGGAGAGAATGACCTTTGAGATAGTAAGGAGGTTTTTGTTTATTGCCCTACATTGACTGCTAACAGGACAGCTGTGATTATACAAGTTGCTGTACCTAAGAAGAATTATTGCCCATTAAACAAAGCATCATCACCTGAATTCATCTGCTTTCAAACACTGCATACCGTTCCTCTCAAAAAATAATAAAATCCCTCTACAGCGGAATCATGCATATAAAGATTTTCATTAAAGAGCAGCATCGTAAAAGGTCAACGGCAGTTCAGTATCCAATGACACAGAGGATAATAAACCAAATAAATAAATAAATAGATAGATAGTTACATAAATAAATAAATACACATGAAATAAATAAGAAAATGAAAATAGTGCATAAATAAATACATAAATACTCAACAACAATACTGGAATGGTAGAAATTAGGTTTGTGTGATGGGGCGCTTTGAGAGCGTGGACAGAGCAGAGGTTAGAGGTCATACCTGCCTCTGGGTGAGGTAATCAAGGAGCAGGAAGACAAGGGGCGGAGCTCCAGGCATCTGGAGCACATGCAGTCTGTTTTAGTGTGAGGAAGCCCAGCAGAGCGAGCAGAGATCTGCTAAAGATGTTGTTGAAAGTCCCTGTCGTCCGTATTATGAGTGTTTCGAATGTTTGGAGATCATTGAAATGTTTAGTCTTGAGTGCTGTTTCCTCCATATGGTAAACAGAGTGATGGTTGCTCTGCTCATATAGTTACAGGACATGATTGGCACAATAAATAAATAATGGAACCAAGAAACTGCAGGAAACTTTGAATATAAAAATAACAATTATAAATAAAATACCAAAAGTGTAACAAAAGTTTGTACCTTTTCAGAGGTCTACAATCTTTTTGTTTTGTTTTCTTGCAAATACTGTCATTATTCACATTTTCATAAAAAGTTTGTGTTGGCAGTTGCAAAAGAATTCAAAATAAAAGAGCAGCATAAAAATACAAATTGATTTCATTTCTCAAAAAGCACAAACCTGTTGCTGTAATTTTTGTATGTCTTTTTTCACGATTTGCTATAAAACATCAGGAATCTAAATATTATTACTATCGTTATTAATAGTATTATGTTAATAAAAATTTGCATGCCTTGCCTCATAATTGTACTATAATTGTCTATATGAGAGGGTCTTTTTTTTTACCAAAGAAAAAAATCCAACATCTATTCATTATTGTCTTCTTATTACTGGGTTGGTTTGGTCTTTTTTCTTGGTCAAAATATTGCTTTCTAAAAAAGGGAAAGTGGGGTCTGTGAAGGGAGTCTGTGGGGGGATTTTTGAGAGCGTTAACTCATCTTCATTTCTTCTTTTTGCTAATTCTCGGAGCCAGACTCATCCTCGTCTCCGGAGCCTCTGAAGCAGGCGGACTCGTAGTGCTTGTTCAGGTAGGACTTCAGCGCGAAGGTCTTATTGCAGCGCTTGCAGCTATAGTGTTTGAAGGCCGAATGTGTCTGCATGTGCGCTCGTAGGTTGGATCGGTCGGCGAAGGCTTTCCCGCAGTGGGCGCAGGCAAAGGGTTTTTCTCCCGTATGCGATCGCATGTGCCCCTGAAGCAGCCAGGGCCGACTGAAGGATTTGCTGCACACGTGACATTTGTGTTTGAGGTCGTGAGTGAGGATGTGCATGGCCAGCGCCGGCATGGACACGTAAACCTTGTTGCAGGTGGGACACTTGCGTGCCATCTTGCTGTCAAGGCTGCGGTGTGTCTGCTTGTGTCGGCTCAGGTTAGATGAAGTGGCGTAGGTCTTTCCGCATTCGTTGCAGGTGTGTCGGGGACCTCCGTTGTTCACCGCGGCTACTTCTTTCTCCTCGACAGTGGCGGCTTTCCTTGCTTCCGTGACCTCTCCCTTTCTCCTTGAACGGCCGTCAGATATGAAGAACGCATCCATGGTGTAGCCCTCGCTGAGAGATTCGCTCTCGCTGCTGAAGTATCCGTGAGCCGTGAGGCCAGACTGAGGGCTGTCCGGGTGCTCCAGGTCTGGTTGGCAGTACTCCCCTCCTCCGCTGCTGACTGGGGAGTACAACGGATCCGAGCTCCGCTTCATGTCAGCCTGCTTCTCCTCTGTGTATTCAGAAGAGCTGATGTAATCCTGGATGTAGCCTGCAGCAGGACAGAGGACATGAATAAGTTATTAACTCATTGACCTTTCACTTGTACACTGAATTCCAGGTGTAAAGTAATTAAAGATGCAGACAAATTACACTACAGACACAATGACAATATCAGACACAACAAAATAGAAGTAGAAGTGCAATGACAAATACACTCTTGAAAATAAAGGTTCTTTTTTGGCATCTTTGTTTCCATAAAGAACCTTTAACATCCATGGAACTTTTCCATTCCACAAAAGGTTCTTTTTTATTACAAAAGTTTCTTTAGATTATTCAAATGTTCTTCACACATAGGAAAAAATAGTTCTTTTAAGAACCGATCACTGAAAGATTCTTTCAGGAACCCAAAATGGTGGTTCTATGGCATTCTATGCAGCAAAGGTTCCTCTTTTGAAACCTTTATTTCTAAGAGTGTAAACACCTGTTTTAGTGATAATTTCCTAAAACACCTTGCATTATCTCTTTCCTTTTGCACACCATAACAAATACATTCAAAGTTTTTGTTGTAGGATGGAAATCTTTGTTTTAAATGGTAAAATAATATTGGAAACCAACTATATTTTATGCTATTCCCTATGGAAGTCCATTTCTGCCTGTGATTTATTTAAAATTGTCTATTACCTTTTTACTTGTTTATTTATTCATTCATTTTTACTTAATTTGTGATCATTTGGCTTTTCTCAATTGCGAATTAGTTTTCACAATATGAACTCATAGCTCACATTGGTGACTTTATATCTCAAGTGAGACTTTATATTTCATAGCATGGCTATATATCTCACAATTGTGACATTTCTGAGTTTAAAGTTCTTTATTTTTAATAAAATGGGCTTCCATAGTTCCTGGTGGCTGTTAGAGGACTACTGCATACCTCATTCATGTAAGTGTGTGTGTGTATGTGTGTGAGATTGTGACCCAAAGGGTTTTAACATGGTCAATGACTAATTAAGCAGGTTGACTGTGGTGGAGGCATAAGTGTGTCCCTTTCTCTCCGTAAGATGAAGGAGCCACTCAGACTCTCTTTTGCTTTGATAAGATTATCCAAGGGCTTCTATAGAGTTTTGTGTTTATTTGTCCATTATGCACAACATAATCTGTTAAAAGTGGAAGTAAAGAGAGGTTGACATTATGGATGTATTTAAACTGTTTTAAGGAAATCTGGACTTTACAAAACACTTTCACTTCTGTCAGAAGAGAACCAAAGTTCTTTCCCAGATTTCAAAACATTGAAATTGTTCCAAACATTGAATTGTATTACAAATGTATTTCCTAATACAGGGCATCTTATTACCATGCTATCTGCTGAAGCATATAAACTCCCTCCTAAATTCTCTAAACTGATTATGGAGCCCTCTGACCATGAAGAGCGAGTCTTAATGCATCGTGAGGAGCTGCTAAAAGGATTTCTGGCAGCCGTAGGGTTCAGACGTGTTTATTGCCATTGGAATTTCACCGACATAATACACCTTCCAAGGTGCCATGTCTTCAACAAAATGTTTATAATTAAATCTGTGTGCTAAAAGGGAAACCCAAACAGCATTTAATGCAGTGCTAGTTATACAGTGAGACTGTAGACAGCAGTGAGCAATAAGGATACAGCTGGCCAGGAAAAAGATCAACAGGATCAGTAGAGAGACTGAGAGGATGTTATTTGGGATGTATAACTGCATTGTCTACACATTGTCCGCGGCTTAGGGGTTTTTCATAATCATGTTTTCTGTCAGAACAGCTGACTAGGTATTGTTATGCTACAAAAATAAAACTGTGGTATTAGCCAAGAACGAATGAAAGGCTTGCACTGTTTGAATAAATAGTGTGAATATGATTATAACCATAATATATGAAAAAATAAAGTTCACTGCACTCAAAGTCTAGGGTGCGTAGATCAATCAACACATCATATTCTAGTAAGGGAGAAATCTACATCAAAACCATCAACATAAATTAAAGTGGGGAACGAGCCGAAGCATCAGGCCACCAGCCGTTCATTAGTCCGTATCGTATCACCCACTGTAGCAAACAATAAAGGGTTAAACAACTTATTAATTCTTAAAGAAAACAAGAAAGATCAAAGTCCTCATGTAAACCCAAGGGAGACAGACCTTTTAGTCGATACATCCAATAAGCTTCTCTTTGTAAAACTTTTTTCTCTATGTTACCACCCCTTCTGGAAATTGTTACTTTTTCGATACCTATGCAACTTAAATCCTTAATGTTATGACTACAATCATGAAAATGTCTTGCTATTGGTGAATTCACATCACGTCTCCTGAAAGCAGATTTATGTTCACTAATACGAATTTTTAGCTGGCGACTCGTTTTTCTGATGTAAATAAATGGGCATGGACATTTTAACATATAAATCACATTAGATGTAGAGCAGGTAATTAAAGATTTAATGAAAAACATTCTACCAGAATGTACATCGCTAAATTGATTGGTTTTTGTTATCGATGAGCAGGCGGCACAATTCCTACAGGGAAAACAACCTTTTATAAATGTTTTAGTCTAAATAGCAGATTTTGCCAATCTATTGGCTATATTATTTGATCTTTTGTAAATAAACAAAGGAGAATTTAAAATAAATATCACCTAAAGAAGGATCATTGAGATGATTGTTTGTTTTGACAAAAAATTATTTTATGTTTAATAATGATTTTTATCTACAAACACATGGAACCGCCATAGGTACTCCATTAGCTCCAAACTATGCAAACTTGTTTATGTGGAAATTTGAGGCAGAATATGTTTATCACAATAATCCTTTTTTGAAATATGTAAAATTATGTTTACGTTATATTGACGACTGTTTTCTTATTTGGACAGAAACGGAGGAAGAGCTCATCGATAACAAAAACCAATCAATTTAGCGATTCTGGTAGAATGTTTTTCATTAAATCTTTAATTACCTGCTCTACATCTAATGTGATTTATATGTTAAAATGTCCATGCCCATTTATTTACATCAGAAAAACGAGTCGCCAGCTAAAAATTCGTATTAGTGAACATAAATCTGCTTTCAGGAGACGTGATGTGAATTCACCAATAGCAAGACATTTTCATGATTGTAGTCATAACATTAAGGATTTAAGTTGCATAGGTATCGAAAAAGTAACAATTTCCAGAAGGGGTGGTAACATAGAGAAAAAAGTTTTACAAAGAGAAGCTTATTGGATGTATCGACTAAAAGGTCTGTCTCCCTTGGGTTTACATGAGGACTTTGATCTTTCTTGTTTTCTTTAAGAATTAATAAGTTGTTTAACCCTTTATTGTTTGCTACAGTGGGTGATACGATCCGGACTAATGAACGGCTGGTGGCCTGATGCTTCGGCTCGTTCCCCACTTTAATTTATGTTGATGGTTTTGATGTAGATTTATTTTTTATTTTCATTTTTGATGGATTATTTGTGTTCCATGCTTTTCTTTTGTGCCTATATTGGTATGTTATTTTTATGTGTTGAATGTTTTGGAATTATCTTTGGTTGTTTGTCCTGAAATTGCTTGATTGATTGGTCATTTACCTTCGTGATCAGTAACACCTGTTATGTGACTTTTCACCGGGTGATCTTTGGACTTCATTTCTTTTTTAAGAACTCATGTAGGGAATGTCACTGTATGATTCACTGAAGAAGGCTTACTGCCGAAACGTTTGATTGTTCTCTGCTGCAAATTTAAAATAAATCGAAAAGTGATTAAGCGAGTGTGGATCCCTTACTAGAATATAACCATAATATAACAATACAATCAATAATATAGAATATTTAGTAATTCAGTAATGTAATATTCCTATTAATATAATACCAGTATCAATGTTTTTTAATGATTATACAGAAGCAAGTGTGAAATAATAGATATGAATAGAATTACTCAGAACAAAATAATATTGTGAATATAATTATAATGCAAATAATAATATAAATAACAAATATATAAATAATTATTATATAGTAATATTAATTCATATTATGATTGTAAAGAATCAACAACAGTTGTAACAATGACATTTTGATGTGAAATATTTTTAGGGTTACATTATTGGCTGACAGGAAGGATGGAGTTATTTGTCCTTTGTTTAAAGAGTTCGGATTCTTGACCTTCAAGATGCAGCAAAAGTGTCTTCTATTTAATATATAATTATAGGAACTGTATGCAAATAATCATACAGAACAATCGAAGGAGAATGATTAATATGCGTAAAATAAAGAATGAATGTGTGTTTTCGATTTTGTTATTGCATATGAAAATACAATCCAATACAATTTAATAACAGCATAAATGTTATTTTCAAAGGAGCAGCACAGCTTAAAAGTTAATGTAATCATTCAATGACCCAAAAACAGATAAACAGTCTGTTGTGGTTTTTTTTGTAACAGGTGGGAAGATATCCTTCATGTCTTATCTCGCTTATCTGTGAAAAACACTCTAGCAGGGCAGAGAGAGCCACACATCTGCTGCCGAAATCTGTCTGTGAGGACACAGAGCTCTCTGGACTCCCTTTAGTCTTTCTAGAATAGCTCAGTTTAGCTCAGCCTGTCCCATCATGTCCGCTCAGGGATGCTGGGCTTTACTCTGTGCGTGATGCTATTTGCCCTATTGTGCGTGTATGTGCTGCTGCATCACGTGACAAAAGTCAGCACTGCCTCAAGCTTCTTTTTCTTTTCATCTCCCTCGTTCTCCTTCGAGCTGAACAGTACAGTCCTCGGATGTCTCCAGTGGCGTCAATGATGGTTGAAACCCTACCTCCCCCTCCACCACTTAGATTCATGTACCCGGAAGCAGGAGAGTGAAAAAGAGAAATAGTGAGATGAGGCAGAAACGGAGGATGGGGGAGGAGAACGAGAAAGAGAGAGTGCTGTTGGGAGGGGGGAGGGTTTGGAGCGAAACTCAAGGGCAGTATCAGTTAAGGACAAACACATCAGCCCCACAAAGCAGCATGTTAGCGTTAGCATTAGCTGTTACACACAACAAACTGGTATCAAGCTTACTTCATACGGCTTTATTTGCATAAGCTGATCTCACTGCGTGACCTGATTTGTGTCGGCATGAGTCAAAAAAACAAAACAAACAAAGTCTGGGGGGGTGGTACAATGGAGGACGGGGCTGGGGGTGAAAGGATGGAGGGTTTTACAGATTAGTTCGCGACAGAACGGGAAGCTTTATGTAACATCTGTTGGACTCTACGCACAATGTCCAAAACGCATTGAACTATGGTTTGCAGATAGTTTTTGTAGGATAACCATTTGGGAACATCAAGCACATGAAGTGTTGCAACTGTATCTGTATATAAAAATATATTTAGGCATCACACTCACCATTTTCGCAAAGCCGGACGCCCAGGCTGGAGCGAGAGCGTGTAAAGGAGTCATCAAGATGATGATGGTGATGATGATTAGACGCTGACACGGGAGACGAGGAGAAATCATCCAATTTGATTTTCTTCACCAGAAATGAGCGAGGCATGGTTCACACGGTCTCACGTGCACAGACGCACCAGAAATCCTTCACATCGGCCGCAGACGGACACGCATGCACACACAAAAACCCTGGTGAAAATCGTCCCGAATGAAATCCGTTGTATTATAAAAAAGATCCACGTTCCAGAAATAAAAAAATAAAAACAACGTCTAAATAAAGGAAAAATGAAGAGCACGCAGGAGGAGAGAGATGTATGGTGGTACAATACTGTGTGTGTGTGTGTGTGTGTGCCTGCTACTGTACACACACACACCCGCTTATGCTGCTTAAAAAAAAGAAAAAATTCACTTGTTCAGCACTGGATAGCTCCTGGCCTGCAGCGGAGGCGGCTGAGAGGAGGAAGAGATAGAGAAAGAGAGACAGACAGACAGAGAGAGGAGAGACCGAGAGACTAGCTGAGATCAGCAGTCAGGAAGGTTTTATAGAGGCAGACGGTGGGAGTGAGATCAGGTGGTACATCGCAATGGAGCTGCTCAGCATTAATCCATCAAACATCCCTCGGGACACACATCACGTTACTACTGAACCGTCTGTGCCTTCACACACGCAGACAGACAGACCCCCCTCTGATACGCTCCCTCCCTTTCCCGAACACCCCCATTCTGTGAGAGAGAGAAAGAGAAAAAGAGAAGGAAAGGCCTGAAATGTCACACAATCTTAAAATGAGTTGATACAACAACAAGCGTACATTCTGTTCAGTTCTGTTACGCGTCTTCTGTCCCGTCTGTTTCACTGACAATCACATCAAATGCTGGCAAGCTGTACTCACTTCGTTTTCCTATGTAAATCTGCAGTGCCAACTAGAATTCGTACTCTTCCTGTGTATTTACGTTTATATGCATTTGACAGAAAGCATCATTCGGTGCATTTGTGTGCATTGTACCTTGCCATTCTGAGCACCATTGTTATACATTTAACTCGATGCTAGCTTTTATTTTTGTATTTTTTGTCACTTTTATTAGTGTTTTTTTAATCTATAGAGCTTTAATTTGTATTTCAGTTTTAGTTTTAATCATTTTAATTTTACTTAACTATTTCAGATAGTTGCCAAAGCAACATTTCTAATTTTCATTTCAGTTTTCGAAGTTTATGTATGTTATTTTATTTAAGCTTCATTTCAATTTTTAGTTTGAGTTAATAATAACAGTGTTTTAACTGTGTGCAAATTCTTGAACAGTAATAAATGATAACTGTTACATGGAGAAACGTTAGACTTTATGAATCAATGCAATTTTGAAGCAAATCTTCAGTACAGTTTGTCGTACACACACACACACACACATTCTCAGTGTGCACAATGATGATAAGTGCAGGCCACAGTTACTATGAATGGAGCTTCACAGGACAGGATGATGTCGGCATCTGCCTGCACGCTGCACTCTTTATGTTCTTTATGTCTTTGTGCTCACATGTAAAGCAAGTGGGTGTCTCTCAAACCGGCCCCCCATTCACTAAATGAAGTGTCTGAATACACCACGCGCCACTCTCACTCTCCCTTTCTCTCCCTCTGAGCAGTTGTCTAAAATAATTATTATACACACGCGTTTAATATATTTAGAGTAATATTTATAGTTTTTTGGATATTGTTTCAGATTGTCAGAATATTATTTATAATATTTTGTTATGCATATGCATTCATATATTAATATTATATAATAAAAGTTTTAAAAATTATTTAAACTATTTTAAAATAAAAACTGTTTTTTAGTGATGATCTGTATATACTTTATATATTTACATTTATTGCAGCTGTTCATTACAAATAAATCTTAATAAATCGTATTTATTTTTCATATGTATTTACATTTATCTGTATATACTTATACAGTGTATATATATATATATATATATACATTTTTATAATGATCCATTTGTTGTAATAATCTTAATAATCTGGCAAAGTCACTGAAATTATCAACAAGTGAAATGTTACAGGTTGTGTGTGTGACCCCAAACCTCAGTCACACAAAGAGAAAAAATCCCAAGCTTTCCTTTGAGCATCTGGTCAGTGCCCCAGGACAGCCAGTTCCCTCCACACCCCCACCCCCACCTCAGCACCCGCGGGCCAGAGGGCCAGATCAGGTCTGCCTGCTGCGTGCTATGAAAGGCTTTGGGTTTCATCCAGTGATTATTGTTTGGGGGGATTTACTCACTATCTCCATCTATTTCATCCTCAGATGTGGCTACTTTTTCTCTCTCTCTTGCTCCATCACACTCTTTATCTCACTCTATCCCTGTTTCTTCCTCCATCACTCTTTCTGGAATGCTTCCTGTTTCTCTGAACGCAGGTGTCTGATTCTCCTTGCCTCCGCTGTGGTTTCATTTATCCGGAAGGTTCTTCTTGCCTTGCTCAAAGGAGAAACCCAAAACCCACAGTGGGAGATGCTCTCCTCCTCTTTCCTCCTTCTCTTTCCTCCTCCTCATTACTGTCTTTCTCCCTCTCATGTTCATTCTTTATATCCTGCATTCTCTCATTGTTTTGTGACTTTGTAATTCACAAAACAGCAAGGTTCCTCTGAATTTTTCACAATGATAAACTTGATTAGGGTTTTTTTTAAAGATTTTTTTCTGTGCATAATTGCAACATTTTTTTCCTGTTTAGCAATAAGAGGTCGGGACTTTCTGAAAGCTCTTTCTTTGGTCTTTCATCATCTTGAGCATGAAAAGTAAAGTGCAGGCTAAAATGTAGACCCAAAACTGCTGCCGCTGTTTTTGCTTCTCCTGCTTTCTTTGCGTCTTAACCATGATCCAAATTGAAATCCAAACTTTTCGATCTTTAGCATCTCGTTATTGACCAAATAGAGACAGTTTACTTTTTACTTAATCAGGTTAGACGTCATATTTAATTTGACATGAATGAAAATAAGGCTGTGAGGGAGGATATACAATATCCAAGTGTCAATCATTCAGCCTGCAAACACTGATAATGTCTTTAAAAAATAAAAATAAAAAAGTGAAAGTTACTGCAAAGATATAACACAACCCACTGAACCTCATATTTTTATTTGTGCCAACTGAAAACAGTATGCAGTATGCTTGCTGTTACAAATATGAACATTAAACTCAAATATTCTGAAATACAGAATGCAAAAGTTTTGGAGGAGTGTGAATTGTTATAATTGAATGGGATGACAGAAATAATTTATTTTTGTGTGGAGGAGAGGTCACTGTTGAAGAAGAATTGACACCTGTGGAAGCACTTTCCCTCTAATCACATCACATCCTCTCTGTTTCGCTCAGTCGTGGTGGATAGTAGAGCCTCTCTGGATCTGAGAGATACGAGCACAGGGGTTTAAAGATAAAGAGAGAGAGTATATAAATCCAGGACTCAGTGAGGATATTAGAGAAAGAAAGCGTCCCTCAATCCCTCAGTCTCTAAAACAGGCTCCAAAGATGCCATTTTGGGCCAGATGACAAATGGCTCCTGTCTGCATCGCTGAGGGAGAGAAGCATGCTGGGAGACTGCTCATTTCCACATAATTACCCTCCTTCTTTCTCTCTCAAGATTCAAGTTCCCTCTTTCTACTTCTGTTGCTCTTTTTTTCTCTACCTTGTCCTCCATCTATCCTTCTTTATTCTCTGTCAGACTCAGTACTAACACAGTTTAGTTTCTGCTCTTAGGCTGCATCTGGTCAACAAAAGCATGTAATATTGATTTTAATTTTTCTCATTCGTAGAGCACTTTAACTCAAAGTTCTTTGACAGCATCATGTCCATCATTTAACTGTTTGAAACTGAAAAACTCTTGGGTTTCATTGCAAAGCTACAGGTTCTGGAGGAATTAAAGTAATTGTGATATTGATTGATTGATTGATTGATTGATTGATTGGTTTGTTGATTGATTGATTGGTTGGGATCATTTTGGTCTATTTAGACTTTTTTTAAACAACATAAGTGTAGGGAATTTTTTAAAAGGTCATTTTTAAGATAAACTCATCAAAAATTGTCAAAATAATCTCTGAAGTACAATTGAGGACTTTCAACAGCTGGACTAAAATAACTGAATAAAAAATTATATTCCCTGCATTACAAGAGCCAAATATGTAAGTTTATGCTTGTAGCTGTAATAGTAAAATACTATGTAAACTATAGAAATATATACTATAGAAATATTTTTTTTAAATGAAAGAATAATTGCTGGCAAATTCTTAGCTATTATTTCTTTTGACATCAGTGAATTTAATAATGGAAATAAAATGCCATTCACAAAGTAAGCTAACAACTACTGTTCAAATTTTCCGACATCCTGGTAAACAACAGAAATGCAGCTGATTCGGCTCTTTTTCGTGTTTTTTCTGAGATGTCGAATAAGTGCATACATAATTGATGGCGTTAGTTCCTTCTCAAAACGTCTTCAGAGAATGAAGGACCCTTCAGCAATGCCTGCACTCAGCCAAATTACACTTAAGTACCTGCTCAATATTTTAACAGGACTCTGGAGTCGGGTGGGAGGGAGTTAAATGATGGGGTGTTGGACGCAGGTGCCTTTATGTATTACAGAAGCACCAGGCAGAAGCTCTTGATGGCACATCTAATGGGCCTCTTAGTTAAATACGATCTATTCAAATCCCAAACCCTGAATAACCCGTTTAGACAACACTCTAGCACTTCCCACACACCAGACACTCCATTTCATCACATTTCCTTCCGCTTTCATAGCTGTACACTTACACAATATTTAGTTTTTCGGTGTTACCCATCATGTCAACTTTGGCACCTAAAGGATCTTATTTTTAAAAACGTAGTGCAGAATGTTGTTAACAAACTTCTTTCATGTAACTTTGGACAGTCAGAAGTGTCTGAGTTCTCCAAAATAAACTGGAGCCTGTCAGTCTGGAGATTTCTCTCCGCTCATCCAGCCAGCAAAGAGAGCGTCTGTCCATGATTACAGACCCACTCCCCCCATTCTAGAACTCCCTCGGGGTCTGGAGTTGAATTTTTTGTGTTAAAACATCTTTTTTTTTAACACCTTATAAAATAAAAATATCAATGCACCTCAGCTCATATCAATGCACCCGCATGATCGGTTCAGATTGACTTTCAGATTTGTATGTTTGAGGTCACTAATTCTGACATGAACCTCATGTTTTTCCGTCAAATTGTACTCATGTAAAATCCATATACACTATCGTTTTAAAAGAAATTAATACTTTTATTCAGCATTACATTTATCAAAAGTAACAGTAGTGACAATTTAAATTAATTGTCTTTAATTCGGTTTTATATCATGGTTTGAGACCGTACAGTGTCAACAAATAATTACTAATATAAATAAATAAATACACAGATAGTGCAATGTGGAGTATTATTCTGTGCCCAAAATAATAATCAAAAACTATGTAATCAATCACAGAAAATAAGAAACAACAGTATGTTCTGATTTTTGCATTGAGTTCCAGTTAAGATGACAAACACTGAGATCAGACTAGAGACGCGGTGGGCTGGTTCCAATCCTCTCACTTTGTTCTGGTGTTGATTTGCAGCTTGTCAATAAGCAAATTGACTTCAATCTTCTTGATTTTATTGGAAACTGACCCACTGAACCTAGAGATCTATACACCTGCTACCCAAAGCACACACACACACACACATACACTTAAAGAGCTAAATAGAGGGAAGACAGGGAGTGAAAGATATAGGTATAAGTTAGGGCTGCACGATTATGACAAAAATCATAATTGTCAATTATTTCCTTGAAATTGTAATTGCGATTATTAATTACGATTATCACAATTTACATTGAATGATGTTTATACCATTGTTTGATGCAACTGCATGCCGTATTGTTTTATGAAAATAAACAAGCTGAAAACACTCTAACTGAAAAACTTTTAGTGCTTTTCTATAGAATTAAGCCTCAAATGTCAACTATACATCGGATTGGTTTCTTCTTTAAATTAGAAAAAAGTATATGAATGGGAAAAATATGAATGGTATTATAATGTTATACTAAAATTAAAATAAAGGGGAAAACCCTTAAGATAACATGTAGGAAAAAAAATGCATCTTACGCACGCAGAATAACATAAGTGGACTTTGAACGATTAATTGCCCCTTTGAACGATTACGTAATTTTGCCATCCATAATTGTAATCGCGATTAGAAATTTGATTAATTGTGCAGCCCTAGTATAAGTGTGCAGAGTGGTGCTGTTATCTAGTAAATTGGTATGAATTGAAGCATCCTGCAGAATATGTGATGAGTGTGTGTTGTGTTTGAGTGGGTGATGGGGGTAGGGTGGCAAAGGAGGGGGACTCTTTGTTCCCAAATCCATCTGCTGGAACCTAACAAAGGGTAGTAAGGGAGGAGGAAAGTGAGGGAGACAAGGGGTTTAGGGGATGAGAAACACCACACAGATTGCCTGATGTTGAACGCTTGGTGCGTTTTTGTGTGTGAGTGTGTGTAAATTAAAACAATTTAATCCAGTGCTAAAGTGATGGGCACACATGATGGCAATGTAAAAAACCTCAGCTGCCTGCTGTATTGTTGTTGTGGCTGAAAATAATATTGAACATTAATTTGGTTTTTGAGCACTTGTAAAAGAAGAGAGAGAATATATTGTCTTTGAAGGACACTTCCTGTTGGACCTGAAGCATGTCCATTAGCTGCTGTGGGGAATTTATAAATGTTCCTTTAGTCATTTTATAGGTTATGACATATGCTTTTATGCTTTTTTTTCATCAATATTCTCACCAAATTCTGACATGTGTGACTAAGGGACTGGAACATGTGCAGAGGCTCAAATGATCCCGTTTATGACCCTGGAAACATCACTGATTTGGCCAGTCATGGGATTAATTAACGCACCACCCGGGAGCACATTAAAGCGCTTTATTAGTCATATTTCCATGTTCCATGTGAAGTCATTGACAGAGGAAGTATAACAACCTGTACTGAGCCATTATTTCAAATTTGTCCAAAAAAAGTATTCAAAAACTTTCCAGAGTGCATGGAGAAAGAGAAAGGTCAGTGCCTCATTTCTGCTCCATACAGTTTCAAAACCTCTTTTTTCTATCCCTCAGCCACTTTTTCTCTTTCTCTTTTGAAACATTAAGGTCAGCCTTTGTAAATGTTTTCATATGTGTGATTTCTTTGTATAAGGAGGCATTTAGGCCTTAGGCAGTTACATTAAAGCTGCAGTATGTGATTGTGAAAAGTAGACCAATCGCTTAAGACCAGCTAGCCTGTAACCTTAATCCAGAAAGCCCTGTCCAGGTATATATAATATATCATATATACTGTATATCAAATATATTTCAAAATAAAAAATGCACACAACCAGTGGTTGTGTGTGTGTGTGTGTGTGTGTATATTATATATATAATTATATTATATATAAATGAAAATATCTGCAAAATTAAGTTTGAATGACATTTATGATTTGTGGTTTTGACCTTGGAAGCACTTTAACTATCGCATGCTACAATGAAATCATTACCACATCAGACACAGATCAGTCTCTCTCTTTCTTTCTTTCTTTCTTTCTTTCTCTCTCTCTCTCTCTCTCACTCTCTCTCTCTCACACACACACACACATATATTCTCAGTACAAGCTTAGTGTATTCTGCTCAGTTTTCCTCCTTATCTAGTTAAGGTCACTCCGTTTCTTTCTCTGAAATGAAAATGGAAATGTAGCTTTATAAATATGTATGAACATGATTGCCTTCCAGCACTCAGAGTAAAAATATTTAGCATCTTTAATCATGTTTATTCAAAGGTTTGTCTTTCTGCACAACTTGGATTGTTTTTCAGTGCATAAGCTGAAATATCGGCTGTTTGGGCTCAGGGTGACCTTGCAGAGTACACAGAGTATGTTTGTCAGATCTGACTGTGTTGCACAACACTGTTGGACTTGTGCAACATGTGAAAGCTGCAGCCAGAGCAGCAGAAACATGACCGATGCAAAGTTTAGGCTCACATTGAGCACAAGCCCGTGGGGGAGCGTGATATGCTGTCAGCCTTCAGCTCTAGGTGAGGAGTTTGGGTGTTATGGCATGACAAAAGCGCAGTGAGGTAGAATAGACAGCATGTAGTTTAGTGAGAGAGAGATGGAGAGATCAAGCCGGGAGGCAAATGTTGGCCTGAATGTGAAAATCTCTCTATTGTCAGTGTCGTGAAATGTATGCATTCTCTTCTTTTTCTTTATTGACCTTGCAATACAAAATATGGTAAGGAAAGTATTAAAGGGATAGTTCAGCCAAAAATGAAAATTCTGTCATCATTTATTCGCCCTCAACTTGTTCCAAACCTGTATGAATTTATTTCTCCTGCTGAACACATAAGATATTTAAGAATGTGTGTAGCTAATCATAACAAAAAGTCTATGGAAGAACTAAATGATCATTATATTTTACATCTTATTCACCTATGATTGGAATTGGGTGATATTGACTAAAATTTAGATTTGATCACTTTTGTATGCAAGTTTGTATGCATAGATCATCATGATTCATTGGTGATAAATCAAATACAAACTTCAATTAAATCTTAATTTATTAAGAGTTCAGTTCATTAGAGATGTATCAGGATCCTTAGTATGATTTTGTAATACCTTGTGACTTTATTTTGTGCAATATATTATTTAATTATTTATTTATTGCTTAATTGATTTGGGAACTTGTGCTTTCTTCAAGATCATTTTGTAATACTTTTTTAAAAATATTTATTTTTTAATTTTTTTGAACAGCTTATCTTTTATTTATATATTTTTAATTTAAAATAGATGTCCCTTAATTAAATTTTTGTTATATAATGCAGTGGCATTCATTTATTTTTAAGTGTGGCTTAAACACGAAAAGAAGACGGGTGTTCTCAGGACACCTGTTTAAAATGGTCATTTTAGGGCCACAGAAATGACACCCTTCACCTTTAATGAAGGGAAATAAACTTTTCTACGCCAGTCTGGTCTACAGTCACTTCTTATGGTTCAGGGGTCAGGGCTCTCATGGCAGCTTGTTGATTTTGTACAAATTACCTTGTACCGTGACAGTGCAGATTTAGAAAAGTGTGTGTGAGAGAGAGAGATGAACATCATAAAACTCAATGACAGCAGAAGTGACTCGTGAAAGGTGAAGATCTCTCTGAAGGTTACCATGGTGATGAACTCATAGTGTTTGGCTGGCTCTGGTCCAAATGGACACTCTCTCCATCCTTTCATTATGTGAAAGCTGCTAGTGTTCTTTCCAGACATGGGTAAAAATCATAAATCAGCAGGATGAAATGGAAGGAGAAGAAGAATGAAGGAAGAGATGAAGAAATGGAACGAGAGAAATAAAGGGTTAGAAAAAAAAGATGAAGGAAGACAGATATATATATATATATATATATATATATATATATATATAGCGATCTAAAGAAATTCAAGAACCGATGAGAATCAAAACAGTTGACATGTATTAGTCTGGAAAGGGTTATGAAGCCATTTCTAAGGCTTTGGTACTCCAGCGAACCACTATCAGAGCCATTATCCACAAATGGAGAAAATGTGAAACAGTGGGGAACCTTCCCAGGAGTGGCCAGCCTACCAAAATTATTCCGAGCGTAACGACGACTCATCCAGGAGGTCATAAAAGAACCCAGAACAACATCTAAAGAACTGCAGTCCTCACTTGCCTCAATTAAGGTCAGTGATCATGATTCAACAATAAGAAAGAGACTGGGCAAAAACGGCATCCATGGGAGAGTTCCAAGGCAAAAGCCACTGCTGACCAAAAAGAACACAAGGCTCGTCTCTCATTTGCCAAAAAGAAGTTAAATTTTTTTTAATGCCAGTGATGAACCTGTGAATGTGGGAGGTCTCTGTACTAGTCTTTCGGGGTATAAGGGTCAGTGGGTTGTAGTTGTTAAGTCTTCTCCCTTCATTCATAGTTCTGTATTTGGCTGTTTGTTTGCCCTGCAAAAGTGCATTAGCTGTATTAACACCACAGTGCATACCAGTCCATAATAATGGTTTTCTTCACAGGGACAACAGAGATAGCAAGGTTGCAAAAATATCAGTGAAAACTCTCTCTATTTAGGTTTCTATTAGGTTTTCACATTCCATCAAGTTTCCACATCATTAGATGAGTTTGATGTAAACTTCAGCAACAAAAACAGTGTTAAAGTTGGATCATTCACATACTATTTCACAGTATTTTCATATTCCCATCATACACTACCCTTTTGAAAGAAGTATCTTATGCTCACAGAGGCTACATTTATTTGATCAAACATGTAGTAAAAAAATTAATATTGTGAAATACTATTACAGTTTAATATTTTGAATATAATTTAAAATATAATTGCTTCCTGTAATGGCAAAGCTGAATTTTCAGCAGTCTTCAGTGTCAGATGATCCTTCAGAAATCATTCTAATATGCTGATTTGCTGCTTTTTTCCAGTATACTTTGATGAATAGAAAGTTCAAAACAGCATTTATTTTAAATAGTAAAGATATTTATAATGTCATAAAACATTTCTGTCACGTTTGATCAATCGAATACATCCTTGGTGGAAAAAGAGCATTAATTTATTATTTTTTTAAATACTGTATTATTGAAACCCTAACATTTTTGTGGAACAACAACAGCACAAACAATGGATCTGAGAAATTTTGAGATGTTTTGTCATATTAGTTGGTTTGTTTCACTTCAAAACTACATAAAGTGGTTAGATATGATCAGAATTTGAAAATATGGATATAATTAAAATTAACTAAATGCAGCTAGTGACTGAAGTTCTGTTGCACAGTTCTGTGCTACGCTCATGCTAATACAGTTCATGCGCTGTTCTCCAGATGTGCCTGTCGTCAAGGTCATCCGCACCCACTAACACAGTTTTAATTAGTATTCAGGCAGCCTGGAGGGGAAATTCTTAGTTATAATAAAGCTACTGATAAAGAATATACCAGGTGAACTGACAGAACTGCAAGCAGTATTTAGTTCTTCCATTTTATTAAATCTCCATTTATTTATTTTTTTACAATGATCTTGAAACCCCCCAGAAAAGTCTGTTGAGGATGTCCTCAAACAAAGATTTACTGACCTCAAAAATGTACTGACCACAACAGACCTCAGATACTTTCAACCATAAGTGAGCAATAATGAAGTCACTACAACAGACTAACAGCCTCTCACTTCCTCACTGTGTTTCACATCCTAAACGGTCCCCATATGTCCCAACACACACCCTCAGCAACTAAGGGTTCCCAGGGGTCTTAGTTGACCCTTGCTGAACCTCTCCGGTACAATAAAGGGGAGGAAACATTTACATCTGCCAGACAGTGTGAATGACACCGAGCACAGTTTATTAAAACGCCATCAATGATCACACTTGCATGACGCTTAAACAGCTGAGCACAGAAGACCAAACAGCTGATTCAGATGCAGAGGAAGATGCAGAACTACTAAAAAGTCATTATGCCACAGTTCCAGTGTTTCATCATAATGAATTTTGTAACATATCTTAAATTATTGGATGGCAGGGAAAGTATTGTTTTGCATAATTACAATGACGTGTCTTTTGACAGGAACAGAAAATGACACTCTAAATTAGTGTTTCTAATGGGTCACCACCCAAACATTGCAGGTATGAAATTTTAATTAATCAAACTCTGCAGTATTTTGGTGCAAATTCATCTCTCACTTAGTATACTACAGTATAGTTATATTAATATAACTAATATTAGTTTATAATAATATTCTGCTGTTTTTTATACACTACCGTTCAAAAGTTTGGGGTCACTAAGAATTTTTTTAATCTTTTTGTTTATTATTCAGCTTTGATGCATTAAACTGATCAAGAGTGACGGTAAAGACAGTGTTACAAAAGTTTTGTTTAAAATAAATGATGTTCTTTCTATTCTGTCTAACTTTCTATTCCTCAAAGAATAAACTGTCAATATTAAGCAACACTGTTAACATCGATGATAATAAGAAATGTTTCTTAAGAATCAAATCACCATATTAGAGGGATTTCTGAAGGATCATGTGACACTGAAGACTGGAGTAATGATGCTGAAAATTCAGCTTTACCATCACAGGAATAAATTACATTTTAAAATATATTAAAATAGAAATGAGTTATTTAAAACAGTAATAATATTTCACAGTGTTACTGTTCTTACTGTAGTTTTGATCAAATATATGCTGCCTCTGTGAGAGACAGCAACATTTGTGTACAATACATTTTGGCACTGTGTCAGATCACCACTTAATATGTAATGCAAAATTTAAATCCTGAAGCAAAACTCTTTACTTCCAATAGCAAACTCACTACCACTGTTTACTCCCACTTTACACTACACTGAATTACTTCCAATTCATGTCAGTGTGAGCGTATGAATCTTCAATAGAGTAGCATAGAAAGCCTTCTCATTGTCTTCCCATCTTTGCATCCCATGTTCTCTCATTCACTGAGCTGGAGGACATCAGCGTGTCACTTTTCTGTTCACACACAGTGCGTTTCAGCAAGCAGAGTCTCGGCTGATGGGCTAGGAGACTTAACGGCATGTTGACGTTGTTGAAGTTTGGTCCAGAGCAGATGGAACTCGCAGCAGTGATTTTTAAAGAGCCCTCAACCCTCTGCAGGTCTCACGTGACCAAAAAGAAGGAAACCAGGTGGCTTTGTGCTCTTGGACCAGCTGGGAGAGTGAAAGACCATCTGACACTCAGCCAGAGAATCATACACTCTCCTCAGCAAACACTTTGCATGTCAATACCATAGTAGCACAAAGGGACAGAGAGAGAGACAGAAAGACATAGATCCAAGAAATTGAGCTAATTATCCTGGTACTCGGCTATTTCTACCCCATATTTCACAGCTGAACAATTGGGCCCTTAAGTGGATAAACCAGCACAGAAAGTGACTCACAGTGAGTGTTTGAACAGTATGAATCAGTGGTTTTCCTTCATACGCATAGAACCTAGATAAAAAAAAAATCCAGATTTTTTAAAAATTAGAAATTCAAATACTCACTAATTTTATACTCTCTCTCTCTCTCTCTCTATCTATCTATCTATCTATCTATCTATCTATCTATCTATCTATCTATCTATCTATCTATCTATCTATCTATATATATATATATATATATATATATATATATATATATATATATATATTAAACAGTATTTAAACTTTCTCACAGACAGACCCATATGATCCTCAGATGTTTCGCTGAACAATGGGGCCCTTAAGTGGATAAACCAGCACAGAAAGTGACTCACAGTGAGTGTTTGAACAGTATGAATCAGTGGTTTTCCTTCATACGCATAGAACCTAGATAAAAAAACAATCCAGATTTTTTAAAAATTAGAAATTCAAATACTCACTAATTTTATACTCTCTCTCTCTCTCTCTCTATCTATCTATCTATCTATCTATCTATATATATATATATATATATATATATATTAAACAGTATTTAAACTTTCTCACAGACAGACCCATATGATCCTCAGATGTTTCTTTGTGGAAATCATGGTGCTGACTACAGTGAGAAGGAGGCATCTGCATGATCTCCTGATCTCTGACCCTTAGGCTTTGCGTAGGGGTAATTTAGGCTTTTTACGCCCCGTTAGGATCAGTCAAGCATTCCTGAGTGCCCAAGAATCAGGGTCAGCAGCTGACACCACTCTCTCCTTTACTCTCCATGTCTCTTTCTTTGTCTGTCTTTTGAATCCCTCAGGACGAGTGTTATAGTACTGCTCATTTTTTGTTTCTCTTCATTAGTTAACCATTTCTGGCAGTCTGATCACCTGTCGGGACTCTGGCAGAGCGTGAGATTTGACTGTATAACCTACCACAGCCAAAAGTCAGGTTTTGGTTGATTTCTCATGGTGCATGTGTAATCTTGGGCTGATTTGCATTGTTGGATTTTGTATTTTGTCTCTGTGAGGATGTTGAGTAAAATTGTCACTGACAAAAGTGGTTTTAGGTTGGCACAAATAGCACAGCACCCTTTGTGGCATTGGAAAGCTTCACTAAATTAGCCAAAATACTCAAACAGTGCAAAAAAATAAATTCCAACTAAATATTTGTATCTTGTTTTGCAGTATAAATAAAGAAGCAAAATGACACAAGATAGTAAGTCTCTTTTTTCTGAAAAATATCTGCCACGGGTAAGAAAAAAATGCCTGTTTTTCCCCTTTGCATTAAGTTATTTTTTTCACCCCATTGGCAGATATTTTTCTTGTGTTAAACAAACTCAATTAATTTTGAAAAAAATTTCAGAAATCAAAACTTAATATCTTAAGTAATTTTGCTTCTCATTTTGTTAATGAATCTTGATTTAAGAATGTTTAGATATTTGTACTGAAAAAAAAGACAGAAATAAAATAATTGTTTGCAGTGAACATGTAAGAGGCAAGATTAGAAGCTATCTAATCCTCTAATACACAATGCTTTGTGTATTTCTCCTTATTGATAGCAGTGGGTTGACTCAGGAATGGATGTGGGTGGAGGAAGTCTAAGGATTCAAAACCTAGGCTGCTAGATCAAGAGTTGCCAGTTTGATTCCAAAATCTGCAACTCAAGAACTGG
The DNA here is from genome assembly GCF_001515645.1 of Sinocyclocheilus grahami. Lineage (NCBI taxonomy): Eukaryota > Metazoa > Chordata > Actinopteri > Cypriniformes > Cyprinidae > Sinocyclocheilus > Sinocyclocheilus grahami. The sequence goes on from NW_015505364.1 coordinate 976,546, forward strand.
GGATTTTTTTAAATCACAATCACAATTTGTACCCTTGAGCAAGACATTGAATCCAAGGTTATTATGTCTCTGCAAGTTGCTCAGGATGAAACTCAATAAAAGTTTCCACAAAATGGCAAGTATTTGGTAGTAACGAATAAAAAAAAGCTTCACGAAGACCTGAGGTTTTTCTCCCAACTGTGTAGTAAAAAGATTGATTACTCAAAGTGTTTCAACATTGTGTATGTTGTAGCCATCTGGTGGTCAAAATAATGAATAGCACCTACCAAACTGCTGTGTCCCATTACAACTGCTTCACATTTAGTCCTGCAACTGATTCTATGTTTCATTTATTTTATTAGCCAATATTTTAGAAATAAAAGTCCCTGTCAAGGTGATTAATTTATGTCTGTGTTATTAAAAACATAAATGAAATCTGCAGCCTGTCTAGTCCTGGCTTCAATTGTTATTTAATAGTTAGATGAAAATTGGGCTTCATAAATGGTATTTATTGTTTAAAAATATATATATATTTTTAATTGGAGGTTCTGTTGACTATCACAAAAAAATTGTCACTTTAATAAAACAAACATATCATCAAACTTGCTCTATGGGGCAAGAATGCATTGTAATAAATGTTTACAAAAAAGTTTTGAAAGTATAGCAAAAAGCCTTTCAAGTTAAAACACGTTTTATCAAAAAACTCCTGCAATGACCATTTAAAGCCATTAAACCATGAATCTTTCACATAATATGTGCAAGGAACAGAAAGGGGCTGTTTACATAGAGAACACCCACACGAGTCTGTAGACTTCTATTGTGAGTGCTAATTGAGGTACAGAATGAGGAACTAGCCCAAATGATTATCTGTGGTAACTGACAACACACCACAGAACTGATAGTGCTTTACTTGATTGAGAACATTCATTCAACAGAGAACATTCATTTATTTGTCAGCATTTTCGATGCAAAATTATTTAATGATATAATCATCAGATTTTGCTATAATATTGGAAGGAAATATACTGGTAATCCAGAAATGATCCAGAAACACTTGTGGATATTTCCAGATATCAAGAACTCAGAACATCATAAATAATAATCCACAATGATTTTAAAAAGTACAAATGTTAAGTTAATGTGAAAATAAAAGAGAAGAGCATGAAAGCAGTTCTAAGGAAGTGCCAAATTTTCGTTAAAGTTATGTCACCATCACTAGCTCAGTAAGTAATAGTTCATTCCCCTGTTAGTCTTATCAAACCATTATTAAAATGGGCATATTGTGTTGCAAATGTCTCCCGATTGGAAGAGGTGATAGATGTTAACCAGGGGAAACATAATGACGGAGCCCAACAAAGAGCCTGCTTGAACTGCTGCTCCACACCAAACGAGGGCGCTGTGACTCCGGTCCCTCAGAATCACACCCACCATCACCTTCACATAGGACAGCAGACCAGTGAAGAACACCCAGGACAAAACCTGAAATCAAATCAGTTCAAAACACACAAAAAAAGAGAGACAAATGGGTTGTCAGTGCTTGTCAGATTAGAATAAAATATTTGAAGTTAAATAATATAAAGCCATGTCTGTGACAGTAGATCTGAAGTGGTCAGTTATCAGGGTAATTATGCAGAGGTGTTGAGAAAGCACTAGTATATCTCACCTCAGCCCAGGATTACTCAACTCAGCATTACTAGTGACGCAGACACTTGACTTTGAAACTAGGGAGTTGTTTGGCACATGGGTCTGGATTTCTCTAGTGTTTCAGTATTATACCAAATCCAGCACTAATCATTTGTGATGTTCACTAGGTTTCATTCTTATTTGCAATATTACTTATGTATGAGAGATTATCATAATTTTTCCTTCATTTATCCTGCATTAGTTACGACTGTTTTACATTTGTTTTATTTGTAGCCTGAGGAACAAAACCTTTGCTGAACCATTTACGTTAATCTTTTAAGATTTCATTCTGAATAGAATCGAGAGTAGAGTCATTCAAAGCAAACATTTAAACAGAATATTGTAGAAATGGGCTGATTACATAAAAAGGTAACTCACTATAATAGCATCCCCTAAAGGTGTATCTTGGAGTAATGGGCAGGGACTCATGGCAGCCATGGCCATAATATAACCTCCAAAAACAGAGCCCAGCAGACACAGGACACCCAGAAATACTAATGAACTGAAAGAGAATTATATTCTCACTGTTAGTCAAACTCGTCCCTCAGTTGTAAATGAATCACATTCGAAATGCACTTAGAATGGAAGCCTAGAAGACAAGATAGACAGAAGGTTTAACAGAAGGAACGTAAAGGTAAAACTTATGCTTATGCATTGTCTACATAATTCTTGTATTATATAAAATAGTATGTGTATGAATATGTATCTCATGTATATATAAAATATAGATATTTTTATAAAATAATTAGTTTTTCTTTGCTTAACTGGATATAACTTAATATGAGTGTGTGTGTATATATATATATATATATATATATATATACTGTATATAGTCCTTTTAAAAAGTAATTGTTTATACTTTTAAAATAGTGTGATCTAGCCCTTTGCTAGGATTCCATGTTTTTCATGTATTTTGACACACTGAGAGATTAAATTTTTATGGCAATTGACGGCAGGCCTCAGATGTCATATGTAGTTGTATTTAACCTGGAAAATATCTTTAAAAACACAGTTTATCTACTTAATAGAATGCAAATTACATGCAAATTTGTAATAAAATGGTAAATAAATGTAAGAAGATTATTAGATTGTAATTAGAGATACCGTATAGGGAAAAACATGGCAATGATGCAGGCCACTGGATTGGCTACCGCCGATAGAGCAGCTGACAGGTGATAGGCCATATTTCCATATGGCATACAGGAGAACGTCTGCACTGAGGGCAGCAGTCCGTTTGTTGCACTGTTCACCCACATAACCATAAAATAGATAAACGCCAGCTGATAGCCGGAGTGCAGTGGTTTAGGAAGCAGAACTCTGTTTCTCAGTTTTTCCTCTTCTTCTGGACTGTATGTCTTTGGATTGGGGTCCATGGGGCCCTCCAAACCCCTGCATACTGTTGTGACAGCATCTAAGTCTTGGACGAGATTTTCAGTGGATAGTTCAAATGTATGAGGCTGATGGTTTAATATGATGAAGGAACCCAGGCTTATTGCTGTCATTAAGGCCAGGAAGGAGAAGAAAATCTCAGTGGAGAAATTAGGAGGGAGGTACTGTGTCTCCATGATGAAGGTTGAGGGTTCGGGCTCAGTAAGGTTATCCGACACGTGCGACACATTGATGCATTTTGACATCCCGACTCCTTGCGCCAGCGCCACCAGCCCTGGAACCAGACCACTCAGCCCTTCTCCAATGAAGTATGTGGTGATGTATTTGGCCGGAAGTTGCATCATGAATGGCAGGAAGGTGACAGATGAGGTGCAGTCAACTAGAGCGAGAAAAAACGTGAGAATGAAAAATGCTGTGCTATGAGGTTGCCCGAGGATCACGGTGGTGTTCTTCCAAAACACAGCAAGCAAGACACAAGCTACAACACCAATTGACAAGACCGCATAGATGACCAGATTTTCACGTAGTCGCCCGGGACAGAATTTGTGTGCCAGGGTCACCAGCAGAGGACCTAAGTTGGCAAGCTGAATGATGACTGTGAGGTATGAGGGCAAATTCCAACCCTCCGGCAGAACATTGACTATCAGAGGAAGCTCCACCCACAAGCCATTGATGGACACCCAGGAGCCCAGACCGAAAGCACATGCCAGGGCATGGGCATACAGAGGCATACTGAACAAGTGGTTGAAATGGGTAGTTGAAGAAATATCTGATCTTAGACAACTCCTTTCAAATGTGTGACACTTCGGTATTGTATATGATATGACGCCACTTCAGTTCGGCTATGTTTTGATGTCTTCTCTTCTTGCCTTTGTGAAGACATCAGATTACCTTTAGTGAGAAACAGAAAAGAAAAATGTAGATGAAGAAGAAATCTTCAAGGTCTAGACGAAGTATTAGCAACTGAAACATGATGTGACATCCCTAAGGACAGATGGATCCATTGCTGGACCTTTGGAATAAATATTTAAGAATATATTTTATATACGATAGATTGATAGATAGATAGATAGATAGATAGATAGAGAGACATAATTTATATATAGAATTGTATTAAATCAAATTATATAATGTTTAACACAATACAAAGTACAAGTGCAACATAGCAATAAATAGATCACAAACAGGCATTACAACAATAAAATGTCAATTGCTATATTAAAGCTGCAGTCTGTAAGTTTTGCCTCTTTGTCGCCATCTCTGTTTGAAAACCTGGAATTGCAGCTGTGTGTGGAATTATCTAGCTTGCGTGGGTTGTGAGTCGGCACGGCTCCAGCGCTGATGAATCTAATGTTCTGAAGAGTATGTGTGGCTGTCAGTCTCCGCACCGGTGTGGATATTTACTGTACTTCGCAATCACAGATTCTAGCCTACGTCTTGGAATATGACCCAAATAAGAATTTTCACTGTACAGTGGGTACGGAAAGTATTCAGACCCCCTTAAATTTTTCACTCTGTTATATTGCAGCCATTTGCTAAAATCATTTAAGTTAATATAATTTAATTTCATTCACGTGTTTCATAAACACAATCCTTCATGGATTACAATCCGCCATCAAAATGATACATTTAATTATGCTGGCTGCTGTGAGAAAAGGCTATAAACGATCGGCCACCTGCAGGATCCTCACATGCGATAGATAGCCAGGTAGCCGGGACAAATTTATGTTTACAGACGTGACGTAATGACACAGAGGCATGCTTGAATTTCCCGCGAAAACCTACCCATATACCACTCAAATTAGAAAACATTATTATAAGCTAACCGTTGTGAATCTGGCTAAAGTAAGGCGATAGTTTTGAACACTGGCTGGTTATGTACTTGCTCAAATATTGATTTCGGATCATTTTTAACCAAAAAAAGTTAAGGACTGCAGCTTTAATATGGTTTGTTAATTGTAAATATATATGTATATATATAATTTTTTTTTTATTCCGTAAACATTTTAAATTCAAATATGAAATGTTAATTCTTGTTTATTCTGTTTAGTGGATCCATGTGTGGTCTTATTTTTATACAATCAAAGACTTAAATTTAAAATGAACTTTGAACAGTCTTTAGTCAAATTTGCACATATGTAACATTATAACAAACATCCAACATGATAACAATAGCAACATGTTAAAAATATTCAGTCAGCATTATTCAGCAAAAAATCTGATGCCAGTAACTCAAGACAAAAGATTGATTTATGTGCTACCTCGCTGAAGCAGCATGAAACAAATTTGATACTCACATTACTGCTGAGGCAATGAGCCGGACTGAACACGCTCTTCCTCCTCCACAGACATTAGTGTGTGCTATACGCACAGTTATGTCATAGAAAAGACTGGTCCGGTGTCCCCTTGTTACCGGTTAACTTCTTAACTCCGTCTAAAGATGTCCACAGTGATATGTGATTTTTAACCTCAGCGTATGAGTGTGGGTGGGTCTACCTCTCTCATGAAGGTCATCCTGCTGCTCTAATAAGGAGCATTATTCTGGTCACATGACTGGCTGCACAAAAAAGCTATTTTAGCTGGTCCAGTTTTTCTGCAAAACTCTTGTTGAACGATAGCATTGACATCGATATGTAAAGTGTGCATCCACAGTGTTCAGTGAACAGTAAACTTTTGACTTGTAGGCCTTTTGTGCTTCTGAGATGTATAATGATCATTTAATTGTGAACAGAATATTCTGAACTCTTTTGTAGTGTGTTCTTTGACCCTATTCAACAGTCATCTGTCTTCAAGACGAACAAACGTCATAAATGACACCTAATATTTGAGCTGTAGTCCTTGACTCTGAAGTCAGTCTTCATGTGGAACTTTGAGCACTCATAATAGGACACACTGAACATTTTACAAAACATTTAACTTGCCATAGCTGTTTCTTTTATATTATTTTTGATAGCAGGTCAAATCAAAGTTAATGAATCAAAACATCACAAGCCATTGTGAATTTATAGCTCATTTAGGCTCAGCATACAGTTTAAATGCAGCTTGTACATAAAAATAAAGATTTATTGTAACTATTACCACATTAAATAAAGGCTTCAGTCTGTGTAGACAGGACCCATGAGAGCATAAGTATGATTCTGAACATAAATCACATCAGATATCAGACAAAGGTCAATGACTTGACGCCAGATTGGAAAATCTCTGTCAGAGAGAAGGCTATTCCATAAAAATATTAAGCAGCACAAGTGTTTTCAGCATTAATAATAATAAGAAAAGTTTCTCGAGCACAAATCACCATCACAGGAATAAACAGGGTTATTTTAAATTGTAATAATATTTCCCAGTATTACTGTTTTCACTAAATATTTTGATCAAATAAATGCAGCCGTAGTGAGCATAAGCAACTTCTTTCAAAAACATTAATAAAACCATTAAATAACATTTAAGAGCACTGGAAATTGTGTATAATCTAATATCATTTTTGGGGATTTTTAGATCATTTCCTTTATTTTTCAATACTGAAAATCTTCACAGTGCCCACATACAGCCATGGATTTTGTTTAGTTATGAAATATATAAACTACAACTTTTGTTATTGAACTCACACAAAAAAATTACAAAAAGTGGTTCCGTTTCTATAAATATAAATGTATTATTTATATTTATTATTTGTGACCCTGGAGCACAAAACCAGTCTTAAGTCGCTGGGGTATATTTGTAGCAAGAGCCAAAAATACATTGTATGGGTCAAAATGATAGATTTTTCTTTTATGCCAAAAATCATTAATGGAAAGCAAGGAGCCTAAAAAAAGTTTAACACTCTAATTTTGCAAGTTTGATAATACAATCACTTAGTTAGCACAATATCAATCTCATTTACACACTGCACACCAAATTAGTAACATTTCTTTTGGAAAGCAAGGAGCCTAAAAAAAGTTTTTTAACACTCTAATTTTGCAAGTTTGATAATACAATCACTTAGTTAGCACAATATCAATCTCATTTACACACTGCACACCAAATTAGTAACATTTCTTAAGCAAAATCCTTCATTTTTGTGGGTTTATATAATAATTAGCCCTGCAGAACAACAAGCTTAACCAGAAAAAAGCACAATCTTCCCTGCATCCCCACATCACGATCACAGGCTGCTCAGGCTGCAGCTCATCCACCATTTATCAATAGGAAATAAGCTTAGAAATGTTACAGCTGGCGGAGTCCTTCACGATCAGTATATTCAACAACAACAAAAAGAATAAGAAAAAAAAGTAGAGCTATGTAATATGATATGACAGTCCACACTGTGCGATGTAGAATGTAGGAGAAAATGTCATCATAAAAACTTAATGGAAACCTACAATACAAGTGGAGTCCGATGACAAATGTAACATTTTACTAAATCAAATTGGTTTAAGCTCCAGTTCCCTGTACATTGAAAATCACCACTGGAGTGGTGCACCGATCGAACACACCACAACAGATCTATTAGCTGAGCAAAATTAAGTTTGGCATCTTGTATCAGCATAGAAATATATATTAGTCGACTGTCAAAAATACCACAATATTCCACTAAACAAATCTTCCTGAATTCAGAAAAGGAAGAAAATAAGATGTAACACATGAATCAGCTCAAAACACCTCAACTTTTTTACATGAAGACACATGTTTTTAGCCCTCTGTGTCAAAGAGCCAAAATGCCTTGAGTTTACTGCACTTTATCCCCAAACAAGAGAAGGGTGAGAGCAAGAGATATCAGTCTCAAAGGCCAAACCCAAGAGCATAGGCCAGTCCCTCAGAAACAAGCGAGTCAGCAAAGCTTTGAGCAGTTGAAGGATGAGAAGGTGTCCAGAAAAGAGCCCACTTTGTTCAAGTATTGGCATTTTACATTTGCTTAATTTTTTGCACTTTAAAGAGTTTTAAACATTTCACAGAAGTCTCAAGTTTTCAACAAGGATTTAGAAGTTTGGATCTTTAGAGTGAGCAGGTGGGATATTGCTTTCAATCACTCTGTCGACCCCCTTTCTCTTAACTGTTTTGAAGAATTGATGGCTTTCTAATTTGAGCTTTGATATCTTGCCATTCCTCTTGTTCTGTCTGAGGGAGGACAAACAGAGAAAGACTGTTCTCCTAAAAGCAGGTCTGAGGTAGGGCAGGTAGGTTGGTGGCAGAGGACAATTACTTGGATTTCTGGGCCCATCTGAGGTCATCTGATCTGGGTTTCTCTCCTGTCAGGCTCTGGATCAGATCTTCCAGGTTTCTCCAGAATCCCAGTTTTTCTAGAGGATAGTTCAACCAGCCTGCACATACAAAGACATTTGGGTCAATTACATATAACAGTATAATTGACATAAATTGATAATAAATATATAATTGAGTTTCCATTATGAAGAAAATAAAAAATCTAGATTAACATACATGTTCAAAAAATGGTTAAATTTAATGGATCTGAAAATGTTGTGGGGTGTAACCATCAAGTAAAAAATTAAGTTTTCTTTCACTCTGAATACATGTAAAGTGTACATATCTTACACGTACACCGCTGTTCAAAACTTTGGGGTTAGTAAGATGTTTTTTAATTATTATCATTATTTATTTATTTTGAAAGAAATTAATATTTTTGTTCCGCAAGGATGTGACAGAAAAGACTTTTACATTGTTCCAAAAAAATAACAAATCTATTTCAAATAAACGCTGTTCTTTTGAGCTTTCTATTAAAAACTGTACCATGATTTCCACAATAATATTAAGCAGCACAACAGTTTTTTTAACAGTGATAATTATAAGAAATGTTTCTTAGGTACCAAATCAGCATATCAGAATGATTTGAATGATGAAAAATCAAGAATCATGTAACACTGAAGACTAGAGTAATGGCTGCTGAAAATTAAGCTTTGCTATCACAGGCATAAATTACATTTTAAAATATAATAGGAAACATGTTTTAAGTTGTAATAATATTTTACAGTATTGCTGTTTTTACTGTATTTTTTGATCAAATAAATGCAGCCTTGGTGAACATGAGACTTCTTTCAAAAAATCTTACTGACCCCAAAATTCTGAACGATAGTGTACATAAAACAGACGATAAAAAAACGCCGATATATACTGCCACAGAAAGTGTGATTAAGCGAGGAGGATATGAGCACAAACGTGCGTATTGTGTGTGTGTGTGTGTGTGCATGTACCTGTGGTAATGCAGAAGTAGGTTTCATGAGGTGAAACATGGTGAACTCTGTGGTGTTTCCGTGGTAAAATGATGTGACAGCCCTGAAGAAACGTCACCCAGCATGGAAGCCCAAAATATGTGTGCGACCACTTGTGAATCTGATTTGTCAATGTAACAAAAATGGCTAAAGCAAAGACGTAACAGTACCAGGGGTAGTTCCGATAGATCTCAGCTGAAGACAAAGAAAGAGAACAGCACGATATGAGACACGGAGTCAGAAATTAATTTGGTTCATCATTTGTCTCTCCGATGGACAGATAATATATCTGACATTTTACCTGGTGAGAGCATCAAGAAGTTTGCGGTCATGTTCGCCAGAGGGATGATAGTCAACATACAGTTATCACCATTTGTCTCAATGAAATCATGCCGCGTTATAGCTGTTGGATCGATGTGGTGTTCTCGAAATGGACGAATGAAGGCCTGGGATGGAGGAAAAGCTCATTTTTTAAGAGAAATAACTGTGTGTGTACAATTTAGTAGTTGAGAATATTTTCCTGAGATTCATATTTTCTTTAAAAGATCTTTAACGTGAAGACGTTTAAAAGATGTTTAACGTACAAACACAAATATTAAAGTCACCATGAAATCGAAAATGACGATTCTAATTTTTTTACAGTGTTGTAGAATTTATTATAAATAATTTATTCCTGCACATCGTTTTTTTTTTTATTAATTTGCACTTATAATCTTTAATTAAAAACATTAACCTCCCCTCCCCCTCTCAACGACATCTCATCTCTTCATGACATAAAACTCGGAAAAGGGGTTGGACTATACTGACTGTCTAATGGAAAGGCATTTTGAAGGAGTTTGATTGACATGCGATCTAACCAATCATAATGCCGAATCCAAACAAACCATACAGGAGAGTTAAGCCTGGAATACACTACACGATTTTTGCCCTGATTTTCCGCTGATTTACAGTCTGGAGAAGTTGACGCTAGTTGCCGAAAGTCAGAGCCAGTCTGCAAATTTGAGTTGACAGATTTCATAGAAAATTGCGTAGTGTATGAAGGTCACAGACTTCAGCTGGTGATTCCATTCAGTCGGAGGAGATCAAACATGTTTGATATTTTTAGCCGATTATAGAAAACATGTCTTCATTTGTCACACGTCTCCAAGAAACAAGGCACACATTTCTGCATGAGTTTGTTGTGATCGGAAGAACTTGAAAGTCTGGTAGTGTGTGATCCGCAGTCGTGTAGTGTATGATGGCCAGTCACTATTTACAAAGTCAGTAAGTGTATGATGCCTAGTGTTTTAAAAATCTGTTCAGATTTTAAAAGTCATGTAGTGTATTCCAGCCTTTAGTAGATTAATGTCAGTAGAGTCGAACTTGAAAATTGTGTATTGACATCTTTTCTTTGCTCCTCTATGTATTTTTCACTGCGTGATGATGTGTGGCATGAGAACGCAATCGCCTCAGTTCAAACGTCATGTGAACCGATAATCTCTTCCTCTTTACTACTAGTTATAGCATGAAATAAACATGAATGAACATCAGAGTTATGTTGTCTCAACCGCGGAAAGAAGTCAATACACCATAGTTCACTGACGTTAATCTAACACTCCTGTTTGGTTTGTGATTGGTCAAATCACCTGTTAATCAAACTCCCAGCAAAGGGTGAGGGTGAAATCACGTCCCACCCTACATTTTTCTCATTACAGATGCCGTTCCACTCGTATATACCTCATAATAGGGAAGAAAAGACTATCGCAACTTCCATTTCACACCAACTTTAAATGTCATATTTTATTCAATGTTTTATCTTAAATAACTCTGGCAACACTTAATAACATGTAAATGAGTGTTTTACTCCTGTACCTTCCCAACGATGGGCAGATCCACTGAACCCCATGTGTCAGCACCCCAGTGGACCAAACCAGAGGCAAAGTCTGCTGTCAGGATCCCTGCCACTACACACACACACACACACACACAAACATACACACACAAACAGCAATCTGATTATTAAATCAATCTCTAAATCCTGTTATAAACCAAAAGGTCTTTCAGTTCCCATAAAAAGGTAGTTTTTGGTAGTTGCTTGTCACACAGAGAAAAATTCTAGCAGCTTCTAAAATTCCTGAATTCTAGGAATTTCAAAGTTGTATTTTGTAACTTCTTTGTTGTGTCTAACCACGACTTTATTAAACACTGGCAGGTATATGTGGGTTTGTTTGTTGTACCAACCGATGCCCATGAGGATGTACCAGGTGTGTCCCAGGTGGAAGTATGTTACCAGGCAACAGAAGTTGAAGGCCATGAGGGTAAAGCAAAAAAGCACACTGATCCATTCCTGACATCTTTTTCCTGTGAGAAAGAGGCAGAGTCAATACCTTTTAAATGGCAGACTTTAGTCAACAGGGTCCAAAAATAACAGCAATGCACTAAATTTGAATAAAAATGATTATATAATTTATTATAAATTCTTTACTGAAGTGTGTTAGCAACCTCAACCCTTAACCATTAGGCTACTGCAGATCAACCAAATAAACCCAATTTTCTTATAGAAAAATAAATCTCCCATGGTCTTCCAAGAGAACAAGTGGCTAAATACAAATCAACAATACAGCCACATAAAGAGAGTAACTATACTGGCAGCTAATATTCCAATATAGCATAATTATCATACTGTATAGAAACCATCTATTATTTGAATAAATGTTTATGACAATATGAGACAGATGGATATGCTATGAGCTTATATGAAAGCAATGCTCTCAATGTCACATTGTTTCATTTCACAGCTACAATTATGTGCCGAGGGCAAATTCCCTGAATTCGGTGCAGAACCACTTTGCAGAAAATATCTGAAGTGACCAAAGAACATGATTCACCACATTTGACAGAAGCTTTGTTCCAAGGTGTCTGATTCATTCAGAGTTAATCTGATACCGAAATACTTAGAGTCAGAAAACACCCTGACCCTGAATCACCATAGTGACTGTAAACAGGACAAGACTATCAGAGGACACTGATGTGAAGTTAGAGAAGCACTGAATTTAATGCTACCCAGAAACCCACATCGGTCCTGCTTCATTTGACATTGAACAGCAGCACCCCACCCACACCAACTCCAACAAACTCAAACGTGTCCGAGTTACCACACCCTCACACTGCTCTCCTTACTGTGACATTTTGTTTCCGCTCCTGTTCTGTCCTTGTGTTCATAGAAATCATTTGTCCCCTACACAATGTCCACTGTTCCCTGCTGGTACTGATGGAGTTCCTACTCCCGCGGTACACTCAGATTTTCTGAGCACAAACTATTCAACTATTGTGGGCTTTGGTTTTGTGTGAACCTCTTGTGCTAATACTATAAAATACATTATTTGTTGTTATTCATCTTTTAACACAGTGTAATCAGCCATTTCTATTAAGATAAAAACAAAGAGTCAACCCGACACCGTCCTTATATGTGTTCTCAAAAAGTTTACATATGAATGTCTCTTATACAGTATTCAATAGAGCCAGTTTTGGACTTTGTACTGATTCCTATTGGCTTGGGTACATTAAGTTTGTTTACTAACTGCAGCCACTTCACATCGAGGATGTTTGTTATCTTTTTTGTGTGGTCTGACAATGCTGTTATGGTGCAGTCACATTTAGCATCACATTTTGGTTTCAAAAGGAATCCACGGGATTGGAAGTGTTGCGTGAAGTTGAGAGATGTCCCCATGCGGATTTCGCAATGGGTTCAAGCTGGTCACGAATTCACTGCGTTGACCAACAGAAAGCTACTTTGTTTAAAAATGACTTCTGTGTTAGCTGTGGTTCATATATCACTATAGTATTGACAATGGACAATAGACTTCTTCGCTAATTTGAATGCACCTTTAAAATTAACTTTACTTGTTTTGTTTACATTAAAGGGATAGTTCACCCAAAAATGGAAATTCTGTCATAATTTACTCACCCTCAAGTTGTTTCAAACCTGTATGGGTTTCTTTCTTCTGTTGAGCGCAAAAGGAGATATTTTGAATAATGTTAGTAACCAAACATTTGACAGTAGCCATTGACTTCAGCAGTATGGAAAAAAACATACTATGGAAGTCAATGGCTACCGTCAGCTGTCTAGCATTATTATTAAAAATATATTTTGTGCTCAATAGAAGAAAGAAACTCACACAGGTTCGGAACAAGTGGAGGGTGAGTAAATGATAGAATTTTTTATTTTTGGGTGAACTATCCCTTTTGACTGTTATGTTAATGCTTTGCGAATCACATAAAACACTTGACAAACCTGCTATATGCAGTAAATAGTATTATTTTAAGTAAAGCAGTCCATTGCAATTAGTGTCACCCATGAAGGGGCAACCCACTCCATGTAGAAAAAGACAACTTCTTCTAGTCTGTAAGTCTTGTAATGTTATATTTTTAAACAGTTTTTTTTATATATTAAAAAATTACTGAGTGCATGCATAACTATTAATCTATGTAGTAATCAAGAAATCAAAGCTATCTCCTGTCAGTATCAGACAGCTTCAAGTACCACAACTATTTCTGGCACAGAATTACATCCCTTGAGACTATAAGAGATAGATGAGCAAAAAAGGTATGATTAATAACCTATTTTGGTCAAATTTGCTACAGACAATAATGTTCCACTCATCAGATAACTGGCATCACTAATGGGGCGCTTAGCTCTTTCAAACTCGTTGCCACATAAACATAACTATCCATCCTTATGCTACAGTAATAACTGCGTCGTGTTAACCCCCGCAGAGATCCCAGACTGAATGCTACGTGCACTTTCAAAACAGACTACTTTAGATTACGAGGCGACTGCTACGGCTCCGTGACCGTGCTGTTCGGGGCTGTCCATGGGGAAACTCGTGGCTGGCAGTCCGTTGAGTCCCTGTTGTGGGCAGAGGCGGGCGGATACCGGCGCCGACGGTAAACGTAAAAAAAACAGTTTAAAATCTCACCTGGCGAGTATAACTCCGCAAGCTCTCGAGCACCTGCATGCTGTGGACCCCATCTCGCGCCCGGCTGGTCCGATCCACTTGGCTCGGGTGTGTGAAAGTTTTCCGAGGACCCGCTTTTGCTCTCGGTGCTCGCCATATTCAGTCCGGTTCGGGCGCAGCGGATGCGTTGATTCCGCATCCTGAACTCCACGCCTCTGTTCGCCCTTTTCCGCGTCTCTTCCCTCCACCAATTGCGTTCGTCCGTCTGCAGCATTCATCCAATCAGCAATTAGAATACGTTCCCATAACAAACATGACGATCAATCAGAAAGCAAGAATGTCCTGGCCCCACCTGGATGCAACCAATCAGAAAACAGGGTACACTGACGGTAAAATTGTGGTTTGTATGGATGGTGGTATTTTTCTGTGCATTGTATAAATACTTATTTTCATGTTTTTAAAAATCAAATGAAATGTAGTCTTTTTAGTTTGCAAACTAAGTATAATGTCACTTCACAAGTCAAAGGAGTAGATGCGAAATACGATGTCTATGGAACAAATAACAGAACTTTTCAAGTCAAAGAAGTAATTAGTTCATTCAAATGAAAATATTTCTTCCAAAAAAAAAACTGTCATAATTTATTCGCTCTTATTTTGGTCCAAACAATCCATGTGACACTCACAATCACAAAAGATGCCAATAAATCTACTAAATAAAGTTCATAATTTAAAATAGTGTTTAGTACAGTTAAATGAACATCAGTTCTGTAGACTGTGTCAAAATTACGACTTGGCATTCATGTATGATTTTACAGTCAAGAAGGTCAAGATTTCTGACAGAGGACAGTCCAAAATCACAATACAGACATTTGATATGTGTTCAGGGGCGTAGCCATCATTTCAAAAGTGGGGGGGACGGAATGTCTAGTGTTATACCTGTTTTTTCCCTCGTCTAATTGACAGGTTTTATTTTTAATCATACCTTTTTTGCTTTATATGCTTTATGCTTATATTATTATATATGATTATAAAACAGAAGAAAGAGAGAAAGAAACAAAGAGAAAGAAAGAAAGAGAGAGTTGATGTAGGATTTGCGTCGCAGGTGCTCTATAAAAATAACGGAATGTGTAGACAAAAAATGTCTACAATAAAATATGATATAATGATAAATTACACATAAATTAATAATAATATAATACACAATATTGGAGATAAAATTCACGTGAAAATGTATAGAATTTAACTACGTGCTTACAGCTTAATGAGTCGGTTCTTGCAAGACGTTGCATTAGATGGGGGATGTTCAGGAACTGAATAAGAAAATGAAATATTGAGAGAGACACAAGCCGTCTGCTTCTCCAGAGCAGTGGTTCCCAACCGGGGTGCCGTGTAAAAAAAATATTTTTTAATATTTTTAAATTGCTAAAATGTTCATAAAAGCAGCTATTATATAATATCCATTTCTGATGTCGCCAATAATTAGAGATGCACTGAAATTCCGGCTGCCGAAAATGAGTTCACCGCTCAGGTTTCACTTTCACGTGGTGTGACGCTCTGTGTATTATCCCGTTCTATGTGTGGGTGTGTGTGTGTATTCTCGCGCTCTATGTGTGTGAGTATATTATCCCGCTCTGCGTGTGTATTATCCCGCGCTGTGTGTGTGTGTGTCTGTGTGTGTATTATCGCGCTCTATATGTGTGTGTGTATATTATCCTGCTCTATGTGTGTGTATTATCGCGCTCTATATGTGTGTGTGTATATTATCCTGCTCTATGTGTGTGTATTATCGCGCTCTATATGTGTGTGTGTATATTATCCTGCTCTATGTGTGTGTATTATCGCGCTCTATATGTGTGTGTGTATATTATCCTGCTCTATGTGTGTGTATTATCGCGCTCTATATGTGTGTGTGTATATTATCCTGCTCTATGTGTGTGTATTATCGCGCTCTATATGTGTGTGTGTATATTATCCTGCTCTATGTGTGTGTATTATCGCGCTCTATATGTGTGTGTGTATATTATCCTGCTCTATGTGTGTGTATTATCGCGCTCTATATGTGTGTGTGTATATTATCCTGCTCTATGTGTGTGTATTATCGCGCTCTATATGTGTGTGTGTATATTATCCTGCTCTATGTGTGTGTATTATCGCGCTCTATATGTGTGTGTGTATATTATCCTGCTCTATGTGTGTGTATTATCGCGCTCTATATGTGTGTGTGTATATTATCCTGCTCTATGTGTGTGTATTATCGCGCTCTATATGTGTGTGTGTATATTATCCTGCTCTATGTGTGTGTATTATCGCGCTCTATATGTGTGTGTGTATATTATCCTGCTCTATGTGTGTGTATTATCGCGCTCTATATGTGTGTGTGTATATTATCCTGCTCTATGTGTGTGTATTATCGCGCTCTATATGTGTGTGTGTATATTATCCTGCTCTATGTGTGTGTATTATCGCGCTCTATATGTGTGTGTGTATATTATCCTGCTCTATGTGTGTGTATTATCGCGCTCTATATGTGTGTGTGTATATTATCCTGCTCTATGTGTGTGTATTATCGCGCTCTATATGTGTGTGTGTATATTATCCTGCTCTATGTGTGTGTATTATCGCGCTCTATATGTGTGTGTGTATATTATCCTGCTCTATGTGTGTGTATTATCGCGCTCTATATGTGTGTGTGTATATTATCCTGCTCTATGTGTGTGTATTATCGCGCTCTATATGTGTGTGTGTATATTATCCTGCTCTATGTGTGTGTATTATCGCGCTCTATATGTGTGTGTGTATATTATCCTGCTCTATGTGTGTGTATTATCGCGCTCTATATGTGTGTGTGTATATTATCCTGCTCTATGTGTGTGTATTATCGCGCTCTATATGTGTGTGTGTATATTATCCTGCTCTATGTGTGTGTATTATCGCGCTCTATATGTGTGTGTGTATATTATCCTGCTCTATGTGTGTGTATTATCGCGCTCTATATGTGTGTGTGTATATTATCCTGCTCTATGTGTGTGTATTATCGCGCTCTATATGTGTGTGTGTATATTATCCTGCTCTATGTGTGTGTATTATCGCGCTCTATATGTGTGTGTGTATATTATCCTGCTCTATGTGTGTGTATTATCGCGCTCTATATGTGTGTGTGTATATTATCCTGCTCTATGTGTGTGTATTATCGCGCTCTATATGTGTGTGTGTATATTATCCTGCTCTATGTGTGTGTATTATCGCGCTCTATATGTGTGTGTGTATATTATCCTGCTCTATGTGTGTGTATTATCGCGCTCTATATGTGTGTGTGTATATTATCCTGCTCTATGTGTGTGTATTATCGCGCTCTATATGTGTGTGTGTATATTATCCTGCTCTATGTGTGTGTATTATCGCGCTCTATATGTGTGTGTGTATATTATCCTGCTCTATGTGTGTGTATTATCGCGCTCTATATGTGTGTGTGTATATTATCCTGCTCTATGTGTGTGTATTATCGCGCTCTATATGTGTGTGTGTATATTATCCTGCTCTATGTGTGTGTATTATCGCGCTCTATATGTGTGTGTGTATATTATCCTGCTCTATGTGTGTGTATTATCGCGCTCTATATGTGTGTGTGTATATTATCCTGCTCTATGTGTGTGTATTATCGCGCTCTATATGTGTGTGTGTATATTATCCTGCTCTATGTGTGTGTATTATCGCGCTCTATATGTGTGTGTGTATATTATCCTGCTCTATGTGTGTGTATTATCGCGCTCTATATGTGTGTGTGTATATTATCCTGCTCTATGTGTGTGTATTATCGCGCTCTATATGTGTGTGTGTATATTATCCTGCTCTATGTGTGTGTATTATCGCGCTCTATATGTGTGTGTGTATATTATCCTGCTCTATGTGTGTGTATTATCGCGCTCTATATGTGTGTGTGTATATTATCCTGCTCTATGTGTGTGTATTATCGCGCTCTATATGTGTGTGTGTATATTATCCTGCTCTATGTGTGTGTATTATCGCGCTCTATATGTGTGTGTGTATATTATCCTGCTCTATGTGTGTGTATTATCGCGCTCTATATGTGTGTGTGTATATTATCCTGCTCTATGTGTGTGTATTATCGCGCTCTATATGTGTGTGTGTATATTATCCTGCTCTATGTGTGTGTATTATCGCGCTCTATATGTGTGTGTGTATATTATCCTGCTCTATGTGTGTGTATTATCGCGCTCTATATGTGTGTGTGTATATTATCCTGCTCTATGTGTGTGTATTATCGCGCTCTATATGTGTGTGTGTATATTATCCTGCTCTATGTGTGTGTATTATCGCGCTCTATATGTGTGTGTGTATATTATCCTGCTCTATGTGTGTGTATTATCGCGCTCTATATGTGTGTGTGTATATTATCCTGCTCTATGTGTGTGTATTATCGCGCTCTATATGTGTGTGTGTATATTATCCTGCTCTATGTGTGTGTATTATCGCGCTCTATATGTGTGTGTGTATATTATCCTGCTCTATGTGTGTGTATTATCGCGCTCTATATGTGTGTGTGTATATTATCCTGCTCTATGTGTGTGTATTATCGCGCTCTATATGTGTGTGTGTATATTATCCTGCTCTATGTGTGTGTATTATCGCGCTCTATATGTGTGTGTGTATATTATCCTGCTCTATGTGTGTGTATTATCGCGCTCTATATGTGTGTGTGTATATTATCCTGCTCTATGTGTGTGTATTATCGCGCTCTATATGTGTGTGTGTATATTATCCTGCTCTATGTGTGTGTATTATCGCGCTCTATATGTGTGTGTGTATATTATCCTGCTCTATGTGTGTGTATTATCGCGCTCTATATGTGTGTGTGTATATTATCCTGCTCTATGTGTGTGTATTATCGCGCTCTATATGTGTGTGTGTATATTATCCTGCTCTATGTGTGTGTATTATCGCGCTCTATATGTGTGTGTGTATATTATCCTGCTCTATGTGTGTGTATTATCGCGCTCTATATGTGTGTGTGTATATTATCCTGCTCTATGTGTGTGTATTATCGCGCTCTATATGTGTGTGTGTATATTATCCTGCTCTATGTGTGTGTGGGTGTGTGTGTGTATTATCCCGCTCTATGTGTGTGTGTATTATCCCACTCTATGAAACATTATTTGGATAATTGGTAAAAAAAAAAAAAAAAAAACTCTTAATAAGCTCTAGAGCAGTGGTTCCCAACCCTATTCCTGGAGGCACCCCAACACTGCACTGCATGTTTTGCATGTTTTGCATGTCTCCTTAATCAAACACACCTGATGCAGATCATCAGCTCATTAGAGACTCCAAGACCTGAAACTGGTGTGTCAGAGAAAGGAAACATGCAAAATGTGCAGTATTGGAGTGCCTCCAGGACCAGGGTTGGGAACCACACTGCTCTAGAGGACAATGATGGAATTCAGTTAAGCAGCTCATGTTGTGCAATCCTTCATTTACCCACCAGATGGCAGACTAACCGCATATGTTTATTGCAGCAGCCAACGCCTGCTGCCTCTGGAACATGACTGATAATCAAATTGAAATTGAAATTAGCCTACTACTGAGGGTGCTGAGGATTAGACAATGATATTAATCAGTAATGTGAATAAACCTGATTAACTAACTTTAATGTGTGAATATAAAGTGTGGAATTGATGACATTGCAGGATGACAGGGCTGTAGCCTATAGAAGCCAAGAGAAAACACAGACCTTTAAACGAAATAGACAGTTCCGGTCCTAGCAACTGATTGATCAATACAGCATTCCACACATGTTAGATTCAGTGATATAGTAACAACTTTGACATGTTCACTGTCAGAGCCCCTATAGAAAATCTTATTTGTGTTGTGTTATATTAGGGACTAAATATTCAACTTTAAGAATGACATTTAATGAATTTACTAATATTTTTATTATGTGCTAAACATTTACAAAAAAAAACAGCTCTCGAGGTTGTGCTATATTGTAAATACTCACGGCTAGTCACGATTGACTATAATTACAATATAGCACGTCCTCTGGTTGCTTAGTTACTACACAGCTCTCCAGAAGACTTTACTTTGACTGGTCAACTGGTCACATATTGCTGGACAATGACCATTGCCCATGGCAACAATGTATAACTGACAGCTCCCCTGATAAACATGCCTTTTCTATATAGATGTACTTATTTTATTATAGTTTACTTAAAAGTTATGTAGATTTATGTCTGTAGAGTTATGTAGAGCACATAAATAAACGAATAAAATAAATACAGATCAATATAGCCCTATCATAACTTTTAAAAAAGGGATAATGATAGACTATACAATTACTTCAACTTATTTATCAAATTTATGTCTATTGTGTACGTGTTATATATAAACACACACACACTATATATATATATATATATAATGGGTTTTTTTTTACTCCTGTGTACTGCAAGGTTCACTGAGACAAATTCCTTGTATGTGAAAAAATATTTGCCAATAAATCTCATTCTGACTCTGATTTTAAGCTAGACTTTTGGTAGACAGTTAAGCAGGTCTCAGCCTAAACTCTGCATATGTGTATCTGTTTATGGCGTGTTTATTTTCTGTTGTTATTCACTCGTGTGTTCACAGACCCGTTTTGAGTTCTGAGTGTCTGCGGTTAAAACCAGAAAACGCGTCACAGAGAATCGCCGCCCCCTCTCACACTTCTATAAACACCCCATTCCGAGGCATGGGAACTTACTCGATCTCTCCAGCGAGCGCTGGGCAGGCAACCTATCACCTACATAACTAGACAAAAGTCATCCAGTTACTTCTGCCGACGGAAGACACTCGAATTTTCGCGTGAGTTTTGCGCTGCCGTCGGTAGTTATCAGGGGAAGGCGAAACCCTGATCTCCGTCCTGCCGTGATCCGGCGGGTGTTAAGATCCATGGAAGTGGCCGGTTTTTACGAGGGGGACTACCTCGCTTTCCACAGCACTAACGCCAGCAGCAGCCCGGTCAGCGACGGCATTTGCAAGCAGCCTACGAACGGCTCCATGACGAAGCTTCATGATATTTCTGAGCACGAGAAAGCCATAGACTTCAGCATCTATTTGGAATCGCCCCAGTACCATCTGGCCAGCCAAGACGAAACCCGGCACCGCGCACTGGGAATCTACAGCGAGTTTCTCTCCGAGGAAAACAAGAGCAAGAGAGCAGCGTTACAGAACTATAAGAACTACATCTCGCTGACAGAGCGGGACTCGAACCAGCTGGCGTATCCGGAGCTCCAGGAGACGCGCATAGACGCCGTGTTCAGCCCGGACTTTCTAGGCAGTTTTGCCAAAACTAACTGGCGACACGAAGAGCCGCCAATGGATGGTTCCGGGGGCTTTGACATGCGCTCGTATCTGCAGTACCAGAACGCTCCTAGCGGAAGCCTGGGTAACATTTCCACCGCGTCCTCCTCCTGCTCTAGCCCGCCAGGTACACCTGCGCCGCCAGGTAAGGGAAGATCTCCTCAGTCTGGCGGCAAAATGGCCTCTGGCAGCAAAGGGAAGAAGAGGCTGGAAAAGGACAGCGAAGAGTACAAACAGCGGCGCGAGAGGAACAATCTCGCCGTCCGCAAAAGCAGAGACAAAGCCAAAATACGCAACATGGAGACGCAGCACAAAGTGCTCGAGCTCGCGGCCGAGAACGACCGGTTACAGAAGCGCGTGGAGCAGCTGTCTCGCGAGCTGGCGACGCTGCGGAACCTGCTCTCCGCCACCGGCCAGTGCTGACGATCTCCCGCGGTGCTTAATGACTGTCAGTGACTTTAAAGAGTGCAGAATTCACAGCAAAAGTTTTCTGTGATTCATTCGAAAACGGGCGATCGCTCAATCGTTCAATGCGTTTACAACCGAGTAAAGAACATGAAAGTGGACTGTGCGCCTGGATTGCGCAATATCCCACAGTGTGCTCGGTATAGCTCTGGTAATCTGGAAACCCTGTCACGTATTTCGTCTGTAAAGTATTTTTGTACGGGTTTTAAAGTGAGATATGTACTGTTTAATATTCTGTTATTTAAATTCCTTTCGCCATATCTGGGGCAGTGGTTGTCATGGGAAGAGTTGTACTGCAGAGGTATGATGCAACTCATTGTAACAGTATTGGAAACGCAGTGAAGTAGTCTTATAAAAATGATAAAGGTACAACTGGTCTACTGCTATATACTATTTTATTGAATTAAATGATTTTTACTGTACTGAAATCCTGTGTGTCTGACCACATTTTATTACTGCTGTCAAAAACATATTAGCACACACCCACCCACCCACAGCTGCTGAGATTCAGTTTCCATTATGCAGTGAATACTCCTGGTTTCACTTTTAGCAGGCTCTTTTTAAACATCAGGGCATATACATGTGAAACTGTGCCTATGCATATATACACATGAAGACATATTAATCATTTACAGTTATTTGATAGAAATCTCCTGTTTCGTGACTGGAATTTTGAAGATCTTTTGAAATCTGTGTTCATGAGTCACCGTGGTACAGAGGTGCAGTTATCTTAAATACACAGGCAGGGTCCACAATCCAAAGAGTTCAGCGGTCCGTTAAATACTCTGGTTTCAAGGCTAGATAAGCATTGGACTTTCTAGCCTTCTCAAAACACACAAAGACTTAGTTTGCTCAACAGAAATCATGTCAGGGTGAGATAAACCAAATATTAAACATGAACACGAAATACTGGCGTGCAAGTGCTGATATGGTTTGATTTGAGTGAAAATGAGGATTTAGATAAGGGAAATGATGAATGAGCAATATGAGGTGGGTTTAATCAATATACAAGTTCATATGTTCTAAAGACCTAAAGGCAAAACTCAAATGCTTTTTTTAATTGAATTAAACTATTTATTAAAATGGATAAATTAAAAAGTTTGTCTTTAGGTGTGTCTAAACCACAGATGAAATTATGTAAATATATGTGGGATAAAATAAATATAATACACTGGGAAGGCCGCTACATGCCACATTACACAATAAATATATATATATATATATATATATATATATATACTGTA
>NW_015505364.1:999808-1058788 GCF_001515645.1 Sinocyclocheilus grahami
TATCTGTGTGTGTGTGTGTGTGTGTGTGTGCGTGTGTGTGTAAAATAGGCCTATATTCAAAAAATATAGCCAAGGTGGACTTGATTCAATAAAAAAATGTCTGCACCAAAGTCAAATCATGACACAGAAATCTGGATATTAAATTTTTCACACCAGAGTACCTGCTAAAGTTTTATGAGAAATGTATTGTTGGTGTTTCATCACTGGTAACAGGGACATTCTGAGCTGTTGAGGTGTGACCGCCCCTGCTTGAGTCCTGCAGGAGGAAATTAAACCTGATGGACAGGTTGAATGACCTGTCAGTCAGGATGGAGAGTAAGTAACAGGTAGACAAGGAGCAGTTCATCACCATCACAAAAGAAGGTGGGAGAGTGAGGGGGGGGGGGGGGGCATTACTGGATCATTTGATCAACAGCATCTAAACTTCTAGAATAAATCTTCCTCTTCTGTGTGAGGAAGACTGTGGTCTGTTATGTGTACATTTCTCACACCACGAACACAGCTGATACAAAAATCACTAAAACCAATATCAATTTCAAAGAAAGGCTCCAAAACAACTTTCATTCAGTACAGTACTGTATATTGTGAGTGTATAACTTTTTATTATGTGTTATTTAACTGGTTGTCTTTCATAATTAAATGCCTGCATGATGATTGCACCACACTCTCAGATTTCTTAAGTTTAGTTTGACATTTCGTTTGATGTTTTGAAAGGGAACCTGTAGAACAGTGAGAAACTGATCAGTAAAGGAGGAAAAGGGTGTTGTTTTGAACAGTGTATTTCACAATGTCGTCCTATAGTGCAGGAAGATCTTAGTTGCTCAACACTTCCAACTTCCTTCTCCATCTGTGCATGCAAGTGTGCTTGTGTGTAACGTACAACTGCCTTGAATACTCTCTTTAATACAACTGTTTTAGTCCAAAACAACCATTTACATCTGAATATTTTTAAGAAACCAAGAGCTAACAAAAACATACACCATTTGAATCTGTTGAATGGGATTTCTTTGTACCTTATTTACTTTTCTTGAGGTTTGCTTTGTTAATTCCAGACTAAGCAGAAGGTTAGCAAACAAATAATATTACTTGCCTGAGTATTACATTATGCATTTCAACATAATTTTACATAATTTAAAATAAGTCATAAATGTGAATTAGTCCTACTGTAAAAGACAAAAGTCACATATATAGGCAGGGCCATCATCAGGGCCTCTGACAAAGTGGGGCCACTAAGAACATCCTTAATGTATGAGAATAGTACATGTTTTTCCTGGCCCTGTAAATTTAACCAACAACACACAGAGGTCTGTTAATGCCCTTCCCAACAATATTTATACAAATAAAGCACAGATTCGACATGAAATTACCTTAGCCCAAAACTTTTTAAAAAGTGTTTAGTTGCACAAGTTTCAGTGATAGTGGCCCTAGCGAATGGCTGTACATGTTTTATGGAAAACATACTTCCACCCAATTTAGCTAGGCTACATATATGAAGTAGGCTACAGTTTCATCATTCAGTGTCTATGACAATGATTCATGTACATATCATAGCCTATATGTCATCATACAGAAACGACCCATGAGCATTGATTGTCCTTTTCTCTTTATGGCAAGTGACCCTCATAAATATATAGGCTAGACCTATTTATTGTAGTAGTGAAGATGAAGACAACATCGATTTGCTTTAATAAGCAGCCTGCAAAACTGCGATTTTCGTGAATAATTAATTGCTTACAGTAATTAAAGTAGTTTAATGTGTTTTCGGAAGACTTGTGCATAGATAAAAATAAAAATTGCTTATTTTCGATCACCTTGTCATGAGGCAAGTTTGGTTATTTTACACTTATTTTACTTATTCTGTCCAGGAAAAAGTGTTTGTCTATTTTCGCTTACTTCCGTGAGCAAGCCGCTTATTTTACGCTTGTTCAGATCTGGCAGCACTGAGACGCGCAGCTTCGGTTCCAGTTCGCTTTGTTTATTTTGTTCGTGTCCCAGTCTCCTGAGGACCGTTGATTGCTAACACAGGGGTTTCCAACGTCAGGATTACAAGTTTCTTTTCCCCTTTTACTAGAGAGCAATGCCCCGCCCGCTTCCAGGCAGGATTTTACCGTCAATAGTGTCACGTCTGTCAGTAAACGAATCGCTGCGTCACGCCGCCGGCGGATCTGCTGATACTAATATGATCTAGCCTACACTGCATTGTCAAGCCCTCGTCCCACGCGCTTGCGCATCTTACCTAGAAACTATTAAAGACTGCTCGTATGGCCTTCAGCTATTGTGTCTTGGTTAATTTCTGCTTCTTTAAAATCCTGTACAGTTTGGCCATGAAATCCTAATCATACCCCGAATCAAATGTTTTCAATTAAATCAAAGACATACTCAAGCTTCCTCTGCATATTTTTAGCATGTGGTTGTCCTCTCACTTCCCTTAAATTACCTTTTCCTTGAAAACACATTTTAAAAGAAAATCATTTCTCTCAATTAATCCTCATTGTAAAACAAACTTATCAGGCCTCTTAAAAAGTTCTCCACCCTCTTGAAAAGCCAGCAGATACTGTCCCAATATAAAAATGCTATGGTTAAATATTAACAACACCATTGTTGCAACAAACAAGGTCGACATATCAAAGGTGAACAATCCCTGGCAGACACATTTATAGTCAATGAGTTTCTGACGCCTTCCCAAGTGGTTAACATCACCTTTTAAGATGGTGTTGCTTAGCCTGTCACGAGTGAAACTAGAAAAGGACTTACTTTTGATTTAAAAATGGTCAAAAGACATCAGGTCAACAGCAAGATACTGGAACACACTGTGGATGAGAGGAGTATAAATCTTTTATTAATTAATTTTATTTTATTTTCACAGTATAGTGCAGAAGCAACAGGAAAGTTCAGGAAGAGAGTGGAAACAGGACTGAGATGTGGCCTATATATGACTTAAACCTGCATTCGAATTAGGCTTATTAAGACTCCAATTATACCATTTACCCCTCCAAAGTGTTTATGAAAAGAAAAAATACAAGGTGACTATATAGAATCATTGCGGTCTACTACTTGGAGTAGCAAAGTAAGTTGGGGGTGAGGGATGAGGTCAGCAGATTGAAAGTGCTGCGATGTACCAATGGCAAAACCTTTCATTCATCCACCACTTCCCCGTTTCTCTACTTTTTTTGTCACCATTCTTCTGTTTCTCCTGGGCTCGAGTGGATGACGCTGGCGGTGAACATCCGGGGGTCCTTGCGGCACGGCTGCCGGGAACTCAGGCGTCCACAATGGCCGTAAGAGGTGGAGCCATGACCCAGCAGGACACTGGCCCAGATTTCGACACTGTTGCACTTCTGCTATTCTGCCTTCTGACGCTTGCGCAGTGCCTCACGACGACCGCCACGACGCTGGGTCATACCACTCACATCATGCAGGACGGGGTTGAGTAATTGACAGCCTTCCTGTTGTTGCAAAACAACAGAATAGAACAGAACACTGATCAGGCCACTTTGGCCATCACTATAGCCACAAATTCAGGTGTTATAATTACCCACTTTAATCATCTTTAACATGCCATAAAACTAGTACTGAACACTAATATCTGAATTAGACGTATAAAGCTTTTATAACCATGCCAACACTATTGGGGAGCGTTTGTTAACGATTAAAAGTATAGTTTGGCCAAAAATTCTGCTCTTCCTCATGTCGTCAAAACATATAAGTCTTTTTTTGTTCTCTTGAACACAATATTTAAACTGTTTTGGTCCATAAAATTGAACTCATTGAATAACATCTTTTTGGACAACAAAGTATGCAAAATATTTTCCTCTGTGTTCCACAAAATAAAGAAATTCATACAGTTTTAAAACTACATTAGCATGAGTAAATGATGACTGTCTGTTAAGTAAAAGATGTCTAGGCTAGCACCATTAAAAGATAAACAACACTAGCATCATAAAAAGAGTCACTGTACGCAAAACAATGTAATGTTAGTGATGAAAGGTAATTTTTTTGTATGTCATTTATCATGCATAGTAGTCACTCTTTTGGTATATGTTTGGATGTTTGAAGATTGAAAAATTGAAGTGATTCATAAATATCAATCAATCACAAACAGGAAAACCATCCCACTGTCACATGTGTAAATGTGTGAGTGTGTGAAAGTTAAGCTATATATATAAATGAATGCACAAATGACTAGTTATAGTTCTGTTTTCTTTATTCAAAGAATGACATGGCAAAATACATAGAAATCAGCAGCAAATGAAACAAAATGTTCACAGTTTTGAGTGATGCTTGACAGCACGAAACCCACCGCCAAGATTACAGGGTGCTGTGGGTGGTTTTTAGTGCATTGTTATATGGTTGTTAGGTGTTTGTTTAGTCGAAACAGCCTACCTATAAATCTGTTTGATATATGCTTCCTAGATATTACTTGGGTGTCTTCTTCAATGAACACTACCGTTCAAAAGTTTGGGGTCAGTAAGTACATTGTTAGAAAAGATTTCTATTTGAAATAGCTTTTGTTCTTTTGAACTTTCTATTCATCAAAGAATCCTGAAAAAAGCATAGTTTCCACAAAAATATCAAACTGCACAACTTTTTTCAACTGATAATAATAAGAAATGTTTCTTGAGCACCAAATCAGTATATTATGATTTCTGAAGGATCATGTGACACTGAAGACTGTGAAAATTCAGCTTTGTCATCAAAGGAATAAATTACATTTGAAAGTATATTAAAATACAAAACATTTGTTTTAAATTGTAATAATATTGCACAATATGACTTTTTTTTTTACTGTATTTAATCATTCAATAAATTAATTGTCTGCCCAGTGAATATCGTAAATCTGGTCTCTTAGAAAAGTAGTAGCACTCCTCTACTAAGTAACATGATTTGAGGTATAATTCATGTTCATAGCACAGGACTAAATACTAAACATGAGCAATAATTATAGAGGCATTTGCCTTAACAAGCAATATTTTTGAATCATATCCAATCAGTTGTGCACATTTTGATTTGAAATGGTTTGTGACTAAATCACATAAAGCATTCGTAAGACCATCATGTCTTTGATCTATTTTTTTTGCTCAAGGCCTCAGACTTTCTGTTGTCCCAGAAGCCCAACACTACGCAGTGTTTTTGAAGAGATCGGTTCATTGCAATGATGGTGTCACTGTATCTTCTTCACAAACGCTTATTTCCATCTGCCATCTCTCGATCGCCGAGCATGCGAGGGGCTCCAGCGTGAAAGTTGCATCTGCTCTCTTCACCTCTAAGCTTGAGATAGGCAATCAGTGCGGGCGGCTCAAAATAGGCCACAGTCAGGTTCAGAGGGTACTGATATTGGTCACGTGTGAATAACCCCTCTTAAACTCACGTGATGGAATCTTAACTGTCTCACAAACACACCGTGGCACTCAACCCACATCACTAAATTGGATCTCTTCCTTCCTGCAGAGATAATGTGAACAAGACAACGCAAAAACGCAGAGAGTAAGAGCGCAGGAAAAAAACAACAATATGCAAGTCAGAATTTAACTGACGAAAGCTCTTGGTAATGTGAGGAAGGTTGTTGTGCGCATTTATTGACCAGTGCACCTCCTTGAAGCTGCTTAGCAATGTTCATGTTCACTATTATTTTTGCTCATACTTATGGCTGTAAGTCTAACTAATCAACTTTGGTGCGTAACTCAGTTCCACACAATGCTTATAAATAAAACTTTGCAGCTTGTTGAAGTGAGGAGTGCTGTAACTTTTCGAAAGGAACTCACAGTTTTCACCTGGTAGATGATAAAATAGCTGGGAAAATCACATATTGAAGGAGAGATCTGAGCCATATTTCATGACCAGAATATCATAGAGACTTGGAAGTGGGTTTAGCAACCGCATAGCAACACTCTGGCACTGCAAGAAGTTTTGTGGATGTAAACACCACACACCATTTTTTTTTTTTTTTTTCAGAAAATGTATAAATATGTTTTTTAAGCTTCTTTATTTCAACAAATTGATTTTTTAAATTTTGACCTAAATGTAAGATTTATGTATTGTATACAAAATGTCCATTCTTCCATACAGCTTTAACATAAATTACCTAACAAGTAAGGATATTAACTTTTTTCATCTATTTGATTTTATTTAAATAAACTTATTTAAAAAATGCATTTATTCAAAATGCTTCTTTTCATTGTGAATAAAATTACATTTAGGCTATTCAATTACAAAGCATGAACATGGTTAAAAAAACATCTATGGGTGGAACAAGCGATATTCAGTTAATTGAAAGTATGAGATTCTAACAAACTGGATTGATTGATGATAATTATATAAACCTAGTTATTGCGTATTTAAAACACATTGTTTATACTATTACATAAATCTTACCGGTTTCATTTATGTATGACTGACAAAAATGCATCACATTAGGTTAGTTTGTTAAAACTGTGTAATCCAAATGGTTGGAAATTTGATATGCAATTCAAATACATAAATCTTAAATTTAGGCCTAAATATTTTTTGAGTGTAAATTTATGTTCACATAAAAAGAAACAACTCAGTCCAGCTCAGAGTTGTTGATATGTTGGTCAGTAATGGGAGACTTCACAATATTTTATTGAACTTTGGATAAAGACCACCGAGGACACAAATGGTGACATATTGGCTTGTTAAGCTCTTGAATAATGAAGAGCCCTCCCTCTTTACAATACCATGTATGCATTTGACCTTTAAAAACCTCAAAGAATGATTACACACGTAGTGTCAGGCCTTGACTTTGGGTTATCTCTGTCTCTGACCCCGGGTAGACTCTAAAACTTCCTGCAGAGCTAAGCAGTATTGTGTATTATGATGCAGTGTGTTGTGAAGAAATGTAGCATTTTAAAAATGTGAGCATGAAACCCCTGTGATTACTTACATTTATTCTCCCTTTGTCTGAAAGGAGGAAAAACTAATATAATAAAGCTCACTAGACTAATACTACAAACACACTGGTCTCTGCCCTACTGAGCACTCCTGAAACTCCAGACACACCCTTTACAGCCAGACACATGACTCAGAAATTAGAAGAATATTCTTCAAAGTAGACTGGACTCTATTGCACATAAACCGCTTTGCTGCGCATACACAGCGATAATATTACAGCATTTTTGTATAGTCGTTTAAAGCAGAGTGACTTATCATGGGCCAGTGTGAAAGACGAAGATTAAAGATCATGAAATTATCTTTATTTTTATTTCCGGATGCTTGATCTGTACTTTAGTCACCTTCTCGCTGAGTTTAATTCAGTTCAGCCGTTATGTGGCATTTTAGTTGATATCGAAGCTCCACAGTCAAGTAAACACTAACTAAGGAGACAAATGAACAGAAAAGTTAATTACACTCAGCTCATTTCCATCTGAACTTTTCATGTGGCTCACAGATTACCCTGATGCAATCTGGGAAAGAGCCCTCAATTCCTCCTACATAGAAGGAGGAAACCACAGAACACAAGATGATTTTATGTTGGACATTTGTGGGTTCTCTGTCATGGTCTGTGCTGCACCTGAGTGAATATCTGCTTAGTCACATCTTTTCAAAGAAGTTTAGTCATGCAAGTCATACTAAACAACAGAATGGAAATTGTAACAGTGCCAACTAACAGACTCTCACATACAAAAACAGTGATCGCACAAGATGTGGTCTAAAAAACACCAAGACAAAAGTGACCCAAGAACCTTTTTTTTGGGCAAAACACTAAAGACCAGATTGCTGATGCATGAACAGGGCAGGATCATGGTCCCATAAGGCCCTTAGGCATATCTTTGTCCCCCACACATAGTGGCAGACCCTTAAACCTGTGACACACCAAGCCAATCGTCAGCCAAAGTCAGTCCGTCGTTGAACGTTTGTCAGCTCAGTTTTTGCTCTGTGTTTCACACCGTTGACACCAGTCATAACACTTCGGTGGCTTTTTGACCTAATGAGCATGTTGAAGTGCCATTGGAGAGTCAGTGAGAGAGACTACTCTGATTGGCTGTTAAAGGGTTAGACGTAATAATCACTTGAATCTAGCTTGCGCTCACTGTTGTAAAATGGAAGCAGTTCCGGGGGAATGACGTATGAGGTCAGCTTTGCGCATGCGCCGCACAGAAGTGAGGAACGCGGAGAGATCGAAACAAAACAACGGTCACTAATTAGAAGTACAAAACGAGGATTTGTAAAGAAGAATGTTGGAGGATTTCGATATAAGCCAAGAGGAGACTGGTTTTCCTTTGCTAAAGTAAGGAAACTTTGCTTCTTTTGATCCTGTAAACAAACGTTGGTTTTCACGAGACTCACCGGCGCATGCGCAGCGCTGAATTCATACGTCATGCTCACGGAACTGCTTCTGTGTACAACTGTTGGCGCAAGCTAGATTAAAGTGATTATTACGTTTTGAATATGGATATTTTTCTTACAAAAACGCATCGATTCGCTACAGGAGGCCTTTGTTCACACCCCGGAGCTGTGTGAGACAATTTTTTTAATGGAAAGGTACTTTTTATTTCACATCTTTTGGACAGAAGCAATGCAACACCCGCTGAGTACAACAATAGAGCTTGAAAGATCAAAGACCATTTTTAATATAACTCCGACTGGATTCGTCTGAAAGAAGAAAGTCATATACACCTAGGATGCATCGGGGGTGAGTAAAACACAGTTTAATTTTTATTTTTGGGTGAACTAACCCTTTAAGTTTAGTGAACCAGTGCATGAGAAGAATGAAAGTGGTGAAAACAACCAAACGTCAAAGTCAAGGGGTAAACAAATGGCTCTTATAATTTTACGTCATCTTACCTAAGCATTCGAATACGCCAATATATTCATAACAACATGGCCATCTGGAAGGAAGAAAACTGATCAACATGTTTCATATTCAAAATTGTAATCAAATGCTGCTTTGTTTACAGTTTCCTAGCATCATTCCTCTTATGCAGGCGTTAATGCGAGTTGGCTGTTGACTGTAGTCTTTGCGATGTGTTCAAGCACAACTTTTTGGCACAGGCAATGCAAGGCGACAACACATTGGCGTTTGTTGCCGGTAGATCTTTGGTGTTGGTTTTGTTTGTCATGTGCCTTACCCGACACTGTCAAGAAAAAAATGCCTTACAATTAGGATTACAATAGGGTTACAATTTTGTACCTTATCTACCCCTAAAAGACCTATTAAGATACTACTCTAAACATTTTTGGGGTCCCTTTAAGGCGGGGGTGTCAAACTCAATTCCTGGAGGGCCGGAGTCCTGCAGAGTTTTGTTCCAACCCTGCTCCAACACACTACTATGTAGTTTTCAAATAAGCTTGAAGGACTTGATTAGTTGGATAAGGTGTGTTTAATTAGGGTTGAATCTAAACTCTGCAGGGCTCCGGCCCTCCAGGAATTGAGTTTGACACCCCTGCTTAAAGTGACAAGCTTTGGTGCAATTTTTTGCTAATGTTTCTGAGTGTATGTTAAATAACAGGGACGATTTGGCTAAACAAACTAGGAAATGCATGTTTTGGTTACGCTAACATTAGAAAACTAATAATATAAGTCAGGGGCCAAATTTTCTAAATCTGCTGAGGGGCCTCAGGGGCCCTAGTGGTCAGTTTGCACTATTTGTGCTAAGTACGGTATTTAGGTTTCTTTGACCATATCTAACTGTGCATAAGGTTTTGGAGGCCCCTGGCAGTTCGAAGGGCCCTGGGTCCAGGCCCTTCTTGCCTGGTCCCTAATGCAACCCTTAAGACAGTAAATTGCACCAAATTTGAAATGGACTAATGGGAGATAAGCTTAGCTGGAATCAGGCATATACAAATACATACACAATTCATAATTTATACTGCTTCTGTTTTTCTGCAAGATGTCAGCAGGCCATTTTTTAATAATGTGAAAAAACAGAGGGTACTATGCTTGAGAACATGCTGTTTTGTGCTTCATGTCCTGTGTATGAAAACATCCCCCCCGTCAATAACATAAAGCGTCGCTATGACAACTCTGATGTAAAGGTGGTGAACGATAGGCTTGTTGTGGAAGATCTCAACTTTAAACAGGTCATCGTACAGCATTTATACTTTTACGCACGTCAGTGAGCTTGTGTGTGCGCGTGTGTACATTTGCAAGAGGAAGGAAGTGCTAGTCTTGAAGAAGGGGAAGCACCGAGCTTGGCTGTTTACGTAAACTCTGCAGATCTGCTTAAAGGTATACTTGAGTGCATGCGCACACAGAGTACATAGCAACAGGAAATGACAGTGCATGCACTCGTTGCCGAGGAAACCAACCTCAAAAAAACAAGATGCGGTTGAGGGGTGCCCTTATAGACCAACAGCACCTCAATACACAATGGACAGCAGAATTTGTTTTCCACTTACTCAACCATAAACAAGTGCAATAATGGAACCGGCGAGAAGGTTTAGCTGGTTTACTCCAGTCATAATGGCAAAAACTTTATGATTGTTTATGATATGCTGAGGATCACCTGAGGGTTACACTGTTCATGCTGGGTTTCAGTGGCTTCTGTTCAGAGGTGAACAAAGAACACAACTCCATTACTTGAGTACAGATACTGCTGGTCAAATATTACTCCATTACAAGTGAATGTTGTAAAGACAGATTTTTACTCAAGTAAAAGTACTTGCTTTTAAAAGTACTTATACCAAAAGTAAATTACCTTTTTTGTCAACGCACTGTTTTATTATTATTGTATGTAAAACTTGCAGTACCTTATGCATCTGAAGCAACTTACAATACATTACACCTACTGAATACACTGACTAACTTGCAGTATCTTTGGAATAAAGAGCTTTTTGAATGTTACAAACCTATAGAAATTAAAGTGAAATTTTATTTTTTATTATTACGATTTTATTTAACACCCCTCTCCGCCCCCACAAAAGCAGCATGGTAGTGATCTCACACGGCAACAAAACACGGCTGATGTATAACTCACAACACACCTGTAGCTGTATAACTTTACAACAGCAACAAAAAAAGCAAACTGTAAGATTTATTTGACATCAAATAAAAAAAAAAAAAAAATGCTCTCTAATTGCTCTCACGTTACTTTGATGTCATACGCAGAATGGCCTGTTCAATGAACGCTCTACATAGGCATCAACTAGTGATACAGACAAACAAACACAAATAGTGTTACAAGGACTAAACTTGCAATTGATTTCAATTGAGTTTAACACTACAGCTAAGATGCATGTTGCAAGATACTCTAATGGTGCGTTCAAGTCATGTCGGATAGATTGTATTTACGAGTTGAACGCACATGAACGCACCCATAAAGTCGTTATTATGAGTGGGAAACTCAATTTTCTTTAAGCCCAGAGTTTCCGAGTTGGGGGCGTGTCAATGAAAAACATGGCGGAATCGATGGATGCAACGTCTGCAGTTGACAAATTTTTGTTTAAATTGATAGTTTAGTTGTCTTATAAACTTAAATTGGTCATGTTCTTGTTATGCAGCTAGGTGAAAAATCTTTTGATTTGCCATGTTGCATTTAGCTAACAGCTTTTTTTAATCTCTGTATTTTAGCGTTTGTTGATGCTAATAATCAGTTATACTGGGATCCTGTTCTAAAAAATATATTAAAACCGCAAAACACACCTGATGCGAATTCTTTGCGCTTCATTTTCTATAAGCAGGGTTAACAGACCCTGTTGTATTTTCTTGTAATTTATTAAAAGAAGGTACACCGCAATCTTGTGCCGACTAAACTGACTTGAACGCACCTGACATCGTAATTACAACTTGTCAACTCGTAAGTACAAACGCCCCAGGAGGACTTGAACGCAGCAAAATAAGCATAACAATACACACCTAATGTCACAAATATGGACTGTTTGTGTATGTTTTCCCTCGTGTGTGACATGTCCATATTTGTTTTTTCCGGTTCCTGTACCCATTGTGTGTTCATTGTTTCCAGGTGTGTCTCATTATTAGTTCGTCCTCCTCACCTGTCTGCCCCTCGTTATCTGCCCTATTTGAGTTCTAGCCTGTGCCATTCTGTCTTGTCCGGTATTGAATGTGAACGTCTTGTGCTACGTGTGTTCTTGTCTGCCCTGTGTACCCCGTGTTGGAAGGATTAAAGATTGTGTTTACTGTGAATTCTCCTACGTCTCTAACTGTAATTGGCCATGAAGGCTGGAAGTGGAAAACTCCTTATATTCAGCTGTGCATAATTATTAGGCAGGTTTTCTTTTACAGATAAAATGAGCCAAAAAAAGAGATTTAACTCCGACTAAAAGTCAAAAATTATTAAATGCCCATGAGAAGGATGCAATACTAATGCAATACTAGAATTTGCAAAGTTAAGCCATAACCATTGTACAGCGAAATGCTCATTGGGTCAGCAGGGTCAGACCAAAAGAGGTGGTGAAGAAAAGAGACTATTGCATTCATCTCTTGGGTATTTTGCTGCATTACACATCATTCTTAATATTGAGCGCTCAAGCCAAAAGAAGTCAAAAAGCGTCTTTAGATTGTGCTTCTTACGGTTTTAAATGCAAAAACGCATTTTGTGAATGGCCTCTGAGGGCCGGTTCACACAGAATGTGTTTTTGTGTTCCGCCATGCTGCTTTGTAATTATTATTTTTTTAATGTAAACAAGCACTAGACAGTTGTCTGTTGCATTTACGTCTTTTGCTGTGTCTCACTCATAACACAGGGTTCTAAAAATGCAGTGTTCAAGTTCAAAGTAGTTCAACTTAAAAAATTCATCTCTAGCGTTTTTTTCAGTTCCACTGCTCAGAGTCTCGTGTTTTTGTGTTCCTTTGTGCTTATTTTTTAAATTGTTTTCTTTATAAACATGAGCTAGAGGGATTTGTTTGACTGTTGCACTTGCACATAAAACGCGCAGTTGAACATTAAAAAAAACACGTCTCTAGACAAATCTCTTTTTCATTGTACTGCCCTGCGTCTTGGGTTTCCACACACAGAAAAAATGCGTTCATGTGAATGTCCCCTAAGGTAGCATCTTAAAGGGGTCATATGATGCTATTTTAAAGATAATTATTTTGTGTATTTGGTGTAACAGAATGTTGACATGCTTTAATGTTCAAAAAACATTATTTTTCAAATACTGTACATTATTGTAGGTCCTTTATGCCCCGCCTCTTTCAAACACGTCATTTTCAACAAAGCCCCCTCCTTTGACAAGCGCAGTCTGCTCTGATTGGCCAGCTGACCCAGTGCATTGTGATTGGCCGAACACCGCAAGCACTCGATGGAAATGTTACGCCTTACCATAATCACGAGCTTCAGCTTTCAAAGTAAATATCAAGACTGTTAATAATGTCGTTAGTTTTACCATCAGTTCAAGCCTGAAAGGGCAACAGAGTCATGTGACAGACACAGTGATGATGCAGTACACAAGCCGCGGTTTATACAGCTGACGTGCTATGATTTCTGACAGACAGTTCACTCTCCTGTGATGTGACCCTGTTCCCCTCACACACACACACACACGACGCGTTACTGCGCTGTGCAAAACTCCGCATTTGAACAGTCAATAGCAAATACTTAAACTAATAACAAAACAGTAGCTGATTCAGAAGCGCCAGATTGTCATAGCAAAGTCGGAATTGACCCTTTTTTTTATAGCCGTTGTGCACAGCCAGCCTCGTACTCTTCTAGGTTCAAAAAACTGTTGTCCATAAAATGCGTTGCACAAATTCAAACAGCTGGGTTGTGCTGTTCTGTTGTAAATAAATCTTAACCAAAGATTCCTAATTGCATCTACTTCCGGAAGGCCAAATAAAGTGCTTTTGCTTTCGCACTGAAACACACAGCGTCTCCCTGACATGGCTGCATCAACATTACTGCTGTTCCTGAAACCGCGCCTTCTTTCTTTGCGTGCACATTTGGGCAGCATTATGCTAATATTTCCACATATTGACGTAGACATGTGGGGGCATGTTAGAACGAGCCGTTTTAGGAGGGCGTGGTTGACTCAACTTTTATAAAGAATATCTCTTTGGATTTGAGACTTTAGTCTTTGCAACTTTACAGATCTTCTTTATGCACCAAGAGCTTGTAACACTCCAAAGAGAAAGGAAAACTTGAAATCGCATCATATGACCCCTTTAAATGTCATGTTAGTCTCTACAGAGCCAGTGACACAAATACCATAACAGAAGACTCAACTTACATTTGAGCTTGATATTAGCATGTTGCTGAGCTAATGACATGATGCCCTAATAGGCATAAAAATACATAGCACGCTCATGTGATTTTATAGTATGCTTAAAATAGGCAGCAACTTTGTGGGCCACAGAAATAGCATCATGGCATCCTTAATTTAAAAAAAGAGTTTGATTTTAACATGATGCTAAGCTAAGATATTGCTATTCTAATTAACATAAACAAACATATAGCACACACACATAATGGGGAAAATGGTCAATTTTTAATTGATACTACTATTTATGCTCACTAGGTTTGAGAATAAATCTACTGTCTCTGTAATTTCATTAAAATACAAATAAACTAACCTAATTGTTATCTGACAGTAATTGTTTTGTTTAGTAGTTTCTCTAAATTAGATTTTTTTTTACTGTGTTAAATGTTGTCAGACTAAGAATTTGCTTAAACATCTTTGGTTTGACATTGATCAAGACTGAGTCACTTTTTTTTCTTTCTGGAGTTTCCTAAATCTCTTGCTTCCAGGAAATATTCCAAAAGCAACGGAAATGGGAGGAGAGAGGACAAAAGGAGGTACATACAGGAAAGAGAGACAAATGAAGGAGCAAACCAATACCATTTCTCAGTTATGTTGTAACACACACACACTATGCACATGCCAAAACTCCCCCTTATCCAGTCCAAGTAATCATTTAACTCTATATATACAGACCAAATAGAGTTTCATAGATGTTGTGTTTGTTGTCAGCATTCTTAAATGCCAGAAATAATAAGCAGCAGCTGCTTGATACCTGAACCCATAACTGACCCCGAGCAAGAGTTTCGTGTTCGCTGTCTTTTTAAGTGCACTTCCTGTACTAAGCCACGCCCACCTCAGTGTTTTTCCCAAGTAGTTGGATCAGCCTGTCCTGTCTTGTCTGTTTTACGTCAAAGTACCACGAGTGTTAGGGAGTGCCCTGACTCACTCTCACACACATACACACACGCTCATTCCTGAATAGTGTGAACTACATGCGTGCACACAAACGCATACTTGAGAACACACTCACTTCTGCTGCAAGTTTAACCCACAATAGAATGTGATTACACACATACAGGTGCATCTCAATAAATTAGAATGTCGTGGAAAAGTTCATTTATTTCAGTAATTCAACTCAAATTGTGAAACTCGTGTATTAAATAAATTCAATGCACACAGACTAAAGTAGTTTAAGTCTTTGGTTCTTTTAATTGGGATGATTTTGGCTCACATTTAATAAAAACCCACCAATTCACTATCTCAACAAATTAGAATACTTCATAAGACCAATAAAAAAACATTTTTAGTGAATTGTTGGCCTTCTGGAAAGTATGTTCATTTACTGTAAATGTACTCAATACTTGGTTGGGCCTCCTTTTACATGAATTACTGCATCAGTGCGGCGTGGCATGGAGACAATCAGCCTGTGGCACTGCTCAGGTGTAATGGAAGCCCAGGTTGCTTTGATTAGACTGTCAGACAAGTTTACAAACACTTCAGTCTTTAGCATCTGCTGAGCTTTCTGGAACAATAGGCTACCAATCATTCCTGTGATGACACTTCTCATCTAGTCCAATCCTTTATGCTAAATGATAGTTTCCTGTTGGTTTACACCCCAGCTCATTTAAACACAATCCTAATGAGTGTATACTTCATTTGCAGCATTATTTTGATCATAGGAAATGTAAGCATGTGTGTGTCAGCATCAGATGAATCAGTCTTATCATAGGATTTACAATGACATTTCATTTCAGCACTTTTTTTACACGTGGGCGTTTGAAGAATGGCACTGTTTTTGTTTTTTTATCAATATGTGACGAAATATGTTTTTCAGAAATACATTTATAGTCTCAAATCGAGCTAATCTGAATTCATTTTCAACAAGGAAATAAAAAACGGTTAATAACTGCTCCCCGTAGCCTGAAACGTGATTCCAAACTGCTGAATCACCCTGAAAGACAGAGAAATGAGTTACACTAAAACAAGTGAACAGTTGAAGGAGGGAAGGACATACTATAATGTTACGTATAGTTTATGTCACAGGAAATGGGATGAACAGCTCGGCAGATGTTACATACATCACCTCTAATTGATACATTCCAAGAGTCTTGTGTAGGCACATGAAACTGACTATGGACCTTCTCAGACCAGTAGAAACCGACACAAACCAGTGTAGTAAAAACAGGTTAAAACAACCACAAACCAGTCGCCTCAGACCAGTAGCGTCAGATAAAACGTCATTAGTTCAAACTGAATCCTGTTTAAAACTAGCACAAAGTTGTTTTGAAGTGTTTCGCATACTGTACATACAGTAAGTACAGATGAAAGCATATTATGGTATCGGCGTTGTTAAAACATTCAAAAAATCCCTTGTTTATCACAGCAACAGGCCGTGTGAGATCATAAGACTGCAAATGTGCTCAAAATGATTTATTTGAAGCTGTGAGGTTTTGTTATTTGGGCGAGGTAATACTACAGGAAATGCCTGGGTACCAGCTGTACTGTGCTGACACACACTCAAGCACGTACACAAGAGAAAACATTACAGCTGAAGACTCCTGTCATGACTAGAGCATCTGACAGACAGATACAGATGTGGTTTAAGAGGCCTATGGATTTTTTTTGCACTGTGAACATGCTAGCATGATGATGGGTTTCCTTAAATGGAGCACAAGTTTGAACAATCACAGTTATTTGAATATTAGATTCCAATCGCACAAGTTCAGACAAGTTATAAAAAAAGTTTTAGTTTGCTTTTTGGGAAAAAAAAAACCCCCAATTGGAATTAAAGCCAAGAAGTGAGTTACTGATCCTGAAGCGCCCTCCACTGGTCATTTGAAGTACTTATGCGTGAAATACATATCTAAAATTCAGCAGGGCAACAAACAAAAACTTCACTCAAAGCCTCTTGGCAGAAAAAGGGTGCTATATGGATGGGTTTCCTTAAATGGAGCACAAGTTTGAACAATCACAGTTATTTGAATATTAGATTCCAATCGCACAAGTTCAGACAAGTTATAAAAAAAGTTTTAGTTTGCTTTTTGGGAAAAAAAAAAAACCCCCAATTGGAATTAAAGCCAAGAAGTGAGTTACTGATCCTGAAGCGCCCTCCACTGGTCATTTGAAGTACTTATGCGTGAAATACATATCTAAAATTCAGCAGGGCAACAAACAAAAACTTCACTCAAAGCCTCTTGGCAGAAAAAGGGTGCTATATCCTGGTTCTTCTTCTTTTGGTCTCGGGACGGAGGTTTGGAGGTCCCTGGCAGTCTGGAATCCAGACCTGCATACATTTAGTTTCAGTGTGATATTTTAAATGTGGTATCAAATGTGAGCTTGTACTAAATAGTAAGAGGATGATGAAACAAGCTCAAAATTCACCTTACATAACATGAATTTTACATCAGTCTTCAATCTATGATTTAGATAAACTTTACCATTAACAATCGCAGAGAGCTTTTAATCATATTAACGGTTTTAATATGAGGTTTTATAAAAATCTGAAAATTTCTCTCATCACATGGTAGAATAGGAGCAAAGTAAGAACAAACTCAAAAACAGAAGAATCTGAGATTTATATGTTTATTACCAGTGTCTGCTCTTGTATTCGGTCCAAAAAAAATAAAATTTCAAATGTCAATACATCCAACTGGAACAAAGCATATGCTTTTCTTACAAAAAACAAATGGTTAATCAACATTAAAAAGGACACAACAGGATGCTAGGAGGGGGAAAGAAATTCTTAAGCCTCATATACAAAGGCCAAGGAAGTCTGATGTCTGCCAGTCCAAAGATAACTGAAAGACAACAAACAAGGACAAAGACAAATACATTTCTCTATATATGTGTGTAAATAAAGCAGGCAATAAGAGGGACTTTACATTCTGTGGTCCAGCAGTGGGACCGGATTCTGAGAGTCACTATGATAAATGGTGGCACTCTGTTACAACAGAACCTTCAAACCAAACACCGACAGCTTCAGTGTGTGAAACACTGAACCCCTACAAACAGGAAAAACCACCTAGCAGCCCGAAAATTAGCATTCTGGACTGGTCAAGCAGCAGTCAAACAGTCACCACACAAAGCAAAGTCACAATTAAAAGCGTTTCGGGCCTCAATACACCTAAAGAAGAGGCTTCATTTGTTTTGAGATTACTGCATTAGACTTGTTCACACATTGTTCAAAAGTAACAGTTCTGCAGCGTGTTTTGATTCAAAGGAAATGTTTATGCCCGTCTGCCGTTAATCTCTCTTGATAATAATTACTATGACAATAATATAATAAAACAGTAAAACACAAAGTCAGCTCACTTACTGGTTGTTTCTCTCTTTGCATTCATTCAGTGCTGGTGTTTTGTTTTTGTATTTTTTGGTTAGTCTGACCTCCTGCGCTCAATGCACACCATTTAAGTCATATGACAAAGGCCAGAAGGATAAATGTATCTGTATTGCAGCAGGAAAAAATGTAAAAATAAAATTCAAACCCTGCAAATGAAAAATCTCATAATGCTCAATACTGCCACCTGCTGGTCTGGCTTTGCCACATTTTTGTTTTAACATTCAATCAGCCAGGTTCATTTGCTTCATCTTGATTTCCAGAGCTGGCATTGCGTGAAATTCATGCAAATTTGCAAGTAAAAATTCATCAAATGCAGAACACGAGGTCTAGTAAGAATGCTTGCCTGATTTGAAGTGATTTTAGTATTTCAGTTCAATGAAAAGTGAAATGCGAGTTCTGGACGCACTCAATGGCCGCAGCTACTTTTATTGCATTGGGCCTCTGGAGAACCAGCTGATCTGAGAGATGGGATCCAAGTGAAGTTTGTTCTGAATGTGGCATCCAAGTTAAGACACCAGCTCCAGCATTTTAAATGGTCTGAACCTTTTGGTTGAAAGGCGATGGATTTGACCAAGAAAACGAATGAATGAACGAGAGGCCGGTGCATCAGTCACTTGATCTTTTTCTCACCCAGATGAAGTGCCAGTGTCACCTTTGGGGTATAAACAAAAGCTGAGGCTGGGGGGAAAAAAAAGAAAAAAAAGAGCTTTTGGGATGTTTTCTGCTGTGAGAGTAGCCTTACACAGAGCACTTGATGGTATCAGACATCCCAGATTACTTGTGATCTCCCTTTTCTCCAAAACACACAGATACAAACAGGTTATCTATCATGTACAGCAGATTTGTGTTTTCAGCATGTATAAGAGGAGCTCACCTCCTGTGCAGCTCCATCTTAAAAATGGAGAAAAAAAAATATATATATATATATATATATGACTGAGATACATACACATACACACACACACACACACACACACACACACACATTTCACGTGATCCTAGCAATAACAGAGTCTTTTGGATTTTCTTTTACCTGTGTTTAACGTTTGGGTAGCAACACCTGAATTGTGAGGCCCTGAGGTTTTAAACGGACACACGTTTATTAGATTGTGTGTAAGAGTGTGTGTATAGAGGGAGACGACAGCAGTTTGGCTAAGAAAAGTCTTTGAAACGCTTTCCCAAAGACATTCGGAGAGAGAGAGACGGGTCCAGCTGAGAAAGTGTGAGTGTCTGTGTGTGCCTCTCTTTTTCTTTTCCCACCAATAGCCAGCACATGGAGGGATAGAGAAAGAGACGGATGAGAAAAAGAGGGCATCAGTGGAAATAGGTGCGGTAACAGGCATAAGCGCCTACAGCCAGTACCGTGCACATAAACACACTGGTCAGCAGGGGGCTCCACGCTGCATTGGCCGCAACATGAGTCGCTTCTTCCGTGGGAGTCTTGGGCGGAGACCGTGCAGGTTTGGGAGGGGCTTCTCTTGCGACAATTGGGTCATCAGGTTCACTTAACAACTCTGTCGCTCTGACCTCACCGGCTGCGACTGCCCGCTTGCGAAGCTCTGGCCCGTCTGTGAATGTCTGGGGCGCACTGTAAAAACACAACAACAACAAAAATGTTTGTATGTGGCTGCTGAATGGGCACTACTAGAAAGAGAGAGAGATTGAGAGTCTGACCTGTTTGCACAGATTTCTGTGCTGTTTTTTATTATCTCACTGAAGAAGTGTGTGGTGTCAGGGTTCACCAGGTCGCCTTTGCCATTTGGGGGGTCTATTCGGGGCCGTGGTCTGGGAGGAGGAGTGAATTCAGGGGGGAGATCCTCCTCATTTGATAACTCCTTCCATGATTCCTACTCACACATGAACAAACATTTCACTGATTGAGGTGGGTGGAATTAACAAAAAAAAAGAGTATTTATCATGGTAGAAGTATTTGATATGACAGCTTTGAAATCACAGGAGTAAATTTAATTTTAAAATTTATTAATATAGAAAGCAGTTATTTTAAATTGTAAATATATTTCATAATATTACTGTTTTACTGTATTTTGATCAAATAAATGCAGCCTTGGTGAGCATGTTTTAAGAGGCTTTTCAAAAACATTATTCTGCTCAGCTCTACATCCTATAACATCCTCAGCAAAGCAATCAAAAACTGGTTGGTACGTTAGATTCTTTAGCATCACTTTCATTACCTGTACAGACGTGTCTCCCATTATGTACTTGGCACCCTCTATGACGGCGAGGTAAGAGAAACGCAGCTGGTCAGCTGTCTGGATCAGACCCATGCGGTATCGTCGCATTTCCAGCAAAACCTCCTGTATGCGTACTGATGATGGATCTTTCCTCTGAGACATCTGAGAACACATGACAGCTGTTTAGAGGATGTAAGAGGGGTGGGATGGAATCTTTTTAAGGAGTTCTAAACAAAAGCAACACCAAATCTGCCGGTGCTGATTAAAGTGACCGTAAAGTGAAGTACACATGAGAAATCCAGACATGCAGGGATGCCAAAAGTGCTAATGCTTTGATACAGATGAATCTGATTAATATATTGCTGCATCTCATTAATGTATTGATATGTTTATAACATTTATTAATTATTTATATCACCATTCAGACCTTTGGGGTTTTGCATTCCTGGGATGCAAAGCTGAATTTTCAGCAGCCATTACTCCAGTCTTTAGTGTCACGTGATCCTTCAGAAATCATTCTAATATGCTGATTTGCTGCTCAAAACACATTTCTTATTACCATTCATGTTGGAAACAGTAGTGCTTCTTAAATTTTTTGTGGATATTGTGATACTTTTCAGGATCCTTTGATGAATACAAAGTTCAAAAGAACAGCATTCATTTGATAAATTTTTTGTAACATAAATGTGTGACTTTTTATCAAATTAATGAATCTTTGATGAATAAAAGTATTAA
The DNA here is from genome assembly GCF_001515645.1 of Sinocyclocheilus grahami. NCBI lineage: Eukaryota > Metazoa > Chordata > Actinopteri > Cypriniformes > Cyprinidae > Sinocyclocheilus > Sinocyclocheilus grahami. Next base: position 1,021,229 of record NW_015505364.1, read on the forward strand.
TTTCTTTTTTAAAGAAAACTATCTTACAGACCCCAATATTTTGAACAGTAGAGTATATTATCATTTCTGAAATAAAGGAGTGCTGTGGTACCAATAAGCATGATATTTTATCTGCTAAATGCATTAATTAGATTAGATTCCTTTTGTCATTTTAATGGTTCACATGAAAACGATATTACGTTTCACACGTCCACATCTCAGTAATTCAGGACAAAAGTATAAAATAAATAGCTAATAAATAAACTAAAATATAATTTTTTTTAAAAAGTGCAGTCTCTTAAGAGCAGTTCACATTCTCAGATTAAGCAGTCTGACAGCTGTAAGGGGGAAAAAACTGTTTAACAGCCTAGTAGTCCTTGATCTGATACAAAAAGTCAATGCCATGATTCTTGAAACTGAATAATATAAACTAATATGCTATAGAACAAGCTCCTTTATTTAAAAAGATTAAATATTAACAAGCACTTTTGTCTGGCAGATCTGGCATCACATACAAGCGGTCAGTCCTCTCACCAGTAGAAGGCAGGTGTCTACAAGGCAGAACGTTCCAGAGCGGCCAATACCAGCACTGCAGTGGACCACAACAGGGCCGTGCTCTGGACTCAGACAGCCCGACTCACGCACTTTGAACAGGAAGTTGAGAAAAGATGCAGGTGACTCTGGCACACCAAAATCTGGCCATGTGGTGTAGTGGAATTGAAGAATCTCCCGTGTTTCCTGTGTCTTTAAACACATACGCACAGCATTAATCACCTTGAGTGAGTGTTTGTTAGAAATAAGTCTCTTGCATCTGTAATATCTTAAGACTATTGAGTGAAGTCAACGACCAGTCCAGCTGTAGAAACTCTGAACACAACTTTTAAGAACATGCAACATTTTTCATTGAAAAACAAGAATTTTAGCAAAATGAAAGATGTGTGACTGAAGAAGGACTATATAAAATCTCAGTGTAGCAAACAGCAGAATGATCAGAGAAAGAGATTGACAAATGAGTGAAAGCACGACTGGATGAGATGAGAGGAAGATCAAGTGTCTCACCGACAGATTTTCCAGCTCCAGCTGTCGTACTGTATAGTACGATTTCACATCCTCTGAGATCAGAGTAAGTCTGAAATTTGTGTCTTCAAAAACACCCTCCCTCTCCTCTCGCTGAGGCCAATACTGAGCACACTTTATCTGCACATACACACACACACTTCTTCATTATAACCACACAACACAAACCTCACACACACAACCCATGTGTATGCTAGAAGCATTTCAGGCAGGTATTCAAAGTGAGTCTGTGTATGATCCATGTTGCAAATACAGGTACAGAGTGTGTTTCTCTCACCGAGCCTTTCTCTATAACACGATTCAGCATCACGACCCCTCGGCAGCACTGCTCCCACACCATCTCCCAGAAATGACCGCAGGTGTTTGGTAACGGACCCTAAACAAACACACAACCATCAAAACGAGCAAATTATATTAATAATACATTTTAAACACGTGCATCAAATTAATTTGTCCTGCAACAGGGTTTATATAACTTAAGCCAGGTTCACACTACAGCATTTTAAAGGCACAATATGTAATTTTCGCTGCTAGAGGGCGCGTATTCAAAACAAACAAAGAAACAAAGGTGTAGTTAGATGACGCCGTGACTGAGTGTGGAATCATGGGAGCTGTCGTCTTCATCCCCACAGCCGAAGCAATTTGATGGGACTCGGGCAGAAAATCGAGGGTGTATGTCGTTATTGGCAGGCGACACAATGACACTATAGACATGCTCTGTGTCACTAGTTAAAATTGCTTATTTCTCTAGATTTAAACAATCTTCGAAACATTTGGGATAATGTAAGTACACAAGTCAGCAAAATATATAAAACTGTTCTAGTGGTTTTTGGATATTTTAATAAAAAAATCTTACATATTGTGCCTTTACGACTGGTTTGCAATTCAACGAGCTCGCCGACAGGTCGGGCTGTGTCAGGGGAAAATTGACGATATTGGCAATCTTTGTGTGAGAACTACTCAACGATGCTTGCTGATGCCTCACTGACGCCAAACAAATATCTAGCATGCTAAATATCTGGACCGGTCGGCCGACTTGACATCACGTGGTGTCAGGTGTCGTGACGAGCTACAGCCAATGAGAGAGCAAGGCATGGGTTGAGGTCAGCGGAAGAAAAACAGCAGCGGCAACACGGCTTTAAGAAAAGTTTGGACAAGAAATGGAGTGAAATTTTTTAGAACAGATCATCACGCAAACAGCTTGCAGCACTAATTTCTTCCCGACGTCCATTTTCAAATAAACAACTCATGTTTCACTTGTTGTTTCACGTCATTTCCGTTCACCTTCTTGCCTGTTTTCATGACAAAACGTGATTTGGGGTCCGTAGAGTCATTGGGTGACAGAGTTGTTGTCAGCTCGTGTAGTGTATGACTCCCTGTTCAGATCATTTACGTAGTGTCACATAGTGTGAACACCACAACGACTTCAAGACAGACAGCAAGTCATGTAGTCTGAATAGCACAGCGATCTGCCGATGTTTTAAGTCATGTAGTGTGAACTTGGCTTAAGCAGCACCATACACTACCATTCAAAACTTTGGGGTCGTTAGATTTTTATTGTTTTTGAAAGGAGTCTCTTATGCTTAAAGCTGCATTTATTTAATCAAAATACAGTAAAAACAGAAGAGTTGTGAAATATTACTAAAATTTTAAATAACTGTCTATTTTAGCATCATTACTCCCGTCTTCAGTGTCACATGATCCTTCAGAAATCATTTTTAATATGCTGATATGATGCTCAAGAAACATTTCTTCTTATTATCAAATGTTTTATACAGTTATGCTGCTTTATTTTCGTGGAAACCATGATATGTTTTTCAGGATTATTTGAATACAATGTTCAAAAGAACATTTATTTGAAATAGAAAACGTTTGTAACATTATAATGGCCTTTACTGTCAACTTTTGATCAATTTAATGTATCCTTGCTGAATAAAATATTAATTTCTGTCCCCCCCCAAAAAAAATACAAAACAAAAAAAACTGAGACCTAACTTTTGAATGTTAGTGTACATAAACATTAAAAAAAATATATATATATATATATTTTTTAATCTTCTTGCTAACAGTTATTCCTGAATTTAATTAGTCAAATAAATATTAAATTCTATTAAATGAACTTGGTATTATAATTTTACTCGGAGTGGAAACTCATGCGCTCTGATGACCTTGTTTTCATAGTCTACGTAGTAAATCACACATTCGAGCAGGCGTTAGGAAAGTCGTGTACATGTACATGACAGTGCGGGTGAGAATGTGTGTGTGTTTTGTGTGTTTGTGGCTGTAGCTGGCAGTGCTCTGACTGAACAAGGCCGGCAGGTTGAGACGAGTCTGCTGCCGTCTCTAAGCATCAGTGTGCTAATTCATCTGTACAATAAAGAAACATGTCATGCTGACGCAACTCAAGATTTCACAACATTTCCCAGCGTTCTCTCCAGACACAGGAGAGGGAAAATCTCCCTGGCAGATGCCACGAGTGTCCAATTGGAACTTCACCACAGTATATCAGTGTGTGATGTCGGCTGGGGTGTTGGCAGCCTAATGGATGCTTAAGACAAACGTCAACATAAATGTCAAAACCAGGATGGGGGGGTCGCTAAACAGGGAGTTTCCCCATTAATTGCTTAACATATCATTGTTTTAGTGTAGCTATCCAGCATAAGTCAGTGTTTCCTAACCTTTTTGTCTTTTGTATCCCCGAAATTCCATCCGAAACAAACCAGAAATATTAACTCATATTTTACCAGATCATTTAGCACTAACATATTTAAAATGACCCTTTTTACAATGGTTCACCTTCAAACTTCAAAAAAATCTGTTATTTTATAACGGCATTTAGTTTGATATACTTGGCTGAGAGATTGGCTGAGAGAGCTAATGTGACACAAATAATAAAGAGCGTTTCATTTTGTTTTGTTCCAAATTTTAATAGTGGCCACACAATTAAAACTTTTGTTGTGTGCCCAGTGAATTTTAGTGATGGCCCCAAGTGAAACGAATAACTTTCACTATCCAGGAAGTCTGCCTTTGTCCAGGTTTACCAGGTTGGAAATCTCTAAGTCACATCGGATGAAAATAAATGGCTAGATAAGACAAATATTACTTGTGAAAATTCAGCACGATAAACATTTTAATTTGAATGAACGGCTGCTAATGCGTCTGTTCAGAGTTCAGACCAACACAAACATTTGCATGCCATCAATGGGACAGCTTTTTTCTTTTTTTTAAACAGAGGAGTCCTTATCTAGTATCTATAGACCAATTATAGGTTTGTAAACATTCAGGATGCGCGCGCATCATGGTTGCAGAAAACCCAGGAGAGATAGCCTTTACAGCTAGAGAATTTCACGGATACGGTACAAAATAGTTAGGTTTAAAAAGATTATAAATTATATTGATTAGATGTCATTTTCAAAATGTTCTCCGCATATTACAAGAGCTTGTCACCCAGCGATAAGCACTGTCTGTTATTCAACGAAATTGACGTTAGAGAGTGGGATAGTCTTACAGATCCGAAACAGGGATGACGGTTTTTGTGGGCGGAGCCTATCTGGAGGCAGAAAATGACGGTTTTCAAGTGGCAGTCTATGGAGCCATGAAATAAAAGAATTTTAAAAGAAAGGTAAATTTGATTTTATATTTCAAAATTCTGACTTTATTCTCACAATTCCGAGATTATATCTCACAATTCTAATAAGGAAAAACGACTCGCCATTCTCTCTTTTCCCCTCAGCCTTTCTGGCTTTTTTCCCTCAGATTTGACAAACTCACTATTTTTGAGTTAAGTCGAGTTATAAAGTCCGAATTAGGAGATATAAACTTGCATTTGCAAGAAAAAAAGGCAGAATTGTGAGATTAAATAAATGTTATGTAAAAATGTTAATAGTAAGGTTTAAATAATATTTCATGCTGTAACTGTAGGGCTAATACAATATGTCCCCTATGAACAGCATATGTGAATATCATGTAGGCCTATTGTTTAAATAGAATTTATGCTTTAAATGTAGAGTAATCATAGCAGTTTTCATCCATAGTATGTCCATTTAAACGTCTGCGTTTAGCTTCAAATGGCGTCTTTGATGACAGTATTCTATAAAAATTATTTGCATTCGGATCTTGACATCAAAAGGCACAAAAAAAAATGTTTCTTTTATTCCATGGATTTTACCCATTTACCTCCACTTGTTCCCAGTGTTTTTCTGCAACCACTATGCGTAAGTGACGTAACTGTGACGTCTACTCTGAATTGGTCTATTGCGCTGCAAAGAAAACTAACCAACCAATAAGATTAGATCTTTTCTAAAAGCGCCACCTACTGTCAGAGAGTGATTTCACATTTTCATTCAGCTCCTCTGCCATTTTTTATGCACTGATCTGAACAGACAGATCACAAATGCGAAAATTGCACCAAACATATTGTTGATGTAAACAGGCTTTAATATCTCAGAAAAACTTGACAATAGATTTTTCCCAGGATATATGTTCCTATTACTATGCCAATGAACTCTTCGGTTCCTTTATTCTATCCGTATCATCTTCAAAGCCAACCAATAAGATTAGATCTTTTCTAAAAGCGCCACCTACTGTCAGAGAGTGATTTCACATTTTCATTCAGCTCCTCTGCCATTTTTTATGCACCGATCTGAACAGACACATTCCTATTACTATGCCAATGAACTCTTCGGTTCCTTTATTCTATCCGTATCATCTTCAAATGTGTCAGATGGTTTGCAGGTGCAGATAAAACATCAGATTCAGACGATTCAAATCTGTCAGTATGTTACCTGAGTTAGAATGTAGTTTCTCTGAGCTTCATCCACTGAGATCAGACTGGCATTGATGTAGTCATTACTGCCGATCTGTAGACGAATACGGCTGTGGTCAACTGTGAAAAGAGAGAGCGATTAAGCTGTGAGGCGGATCACCCATGATGCTTTGCAAGTTCAGTGGTGGAACGACTCTTTTTCAGGTCCTGTTCTCAGTTCCCCACAAGAGAGAAAAACATTCCCCTGATGAAAACGCTCAATTCAAACAGATAAAATACACAGTCATTCATTTAATGTGGTCTTTTGTGAGCTGAGGACCTTTTCAGGGTGTTGTGGAAAAAGAAAAAGACTCAGAGAGAGAGAGAGAGAGAGAGAGGAAACCACAGCAGCGTTGCTCTTTAAAGTCTTTGTGACGGAAGAGTTAAAAAAGGGAGAGAGAAAAAAGACATGACATCTTCAGTGTGAAATGACTTTAACAGCTCGCTGATAACAGGCCCCTTCCGTTAGGTGTCACTGACTGTGTCGAACAGGGGAAGCGGCACACTTACACGGACTGACGTCTCTGTAGCGATTACGACTTCTGTTTTCTGGAAGTTTGGAGATCTTGCATGGTAGGTCACTGGACTGCTGCCTAATCTCCTACGGTAAAACACAAGTCTATGAGATGAAAATGCTTCTTACTGTAAGTAAAACTAATATGTGACAAATGGTTTGCTGGGGGAATTAACCATATGGCAGACAGTTATGGGGACCACCAGCATCCAGTTTATGATGTCATTCATCCGTCACTGTCATTAAAAACTGCAAGTGAGCCAGATTAGGAGATAAAAGTGTTAAACCAACTAATAATAGACACCCTCTCATAAAAGATGAACTCATCTCCCTCATCTCTATATTGGTCCCTGTTTACAAATTCAGGTCATCGCTATGTAACTTGTTATATCATTTATTCTGTGGAATAGGGAAGAAGCAGCGCAATCTGAGCTGTCAAAAAATAAACATCACATTAAAAAAATATATATATAAACTTTTGGATCGTTATGAATATTTTGAGCATCATAATCAATTATGAAGCAGAATCAATCCTTCACCTGGTAAACGGCGTTCCAGTTCCCGAGCTCATCGATTTCCCGAAACTCGGCTTCCATTGCCGCGTGTGTTCCGCGCCGCTCGATAGACGACTCCCTGACGATACAATTAGTTATAAAGTCGATGTCGAATCACATGAAAAAAATAGACTTTTAAAGTCTGCTTTAATTTTCTTACAGAACGTTTCTAGTGGTACTGTTGTGTCGCTCTTACCGGAAGCACGCTGCTCGCTCCTCCCGCAGCACGGCTCTCCGCTGTCCGTCGTGATCACGCCCCTCTTTCCTTACATTGACCAATGAAATTCCGTGAGTGGCCGTGAACTCCAGGCAAAGGCCAATCAACGCAACGTTGTGGGGCGTGGCAATCCCTGCGGCCAATCATACTACGGAGAATTACCTCTTCATTATTCTGGGCTTTGTAGTTTTTTGTAGTTCGAGGAATTTACGCATAACGCATGTCGGTAAAGAGATTTAGAAACGTGCATGAAATGAAATGGCTCGTATTTTCAACCAAAACATTGCAGTTTTAAAAGTGGAATCAATTAATAGCATATCGTTTTTCTTTGTATGCAGCATTTAACTAAGTAAATGTGATACTTTGAATATCTACATTTCAAAATTATATTTGAGATTTTGTGAATTTAGGCTTAACCCTCGTATCCCTCACTCAAAATCCGTGTAAAGCAATATTAAATATGTGTTCTGAGTTTGTCACACCACAGAAAACTGTGTAATTAACCACCCAGCCAAATTTGAATGATAAAAAACCCGCCAAGTATATAAAATAAGTTATCAAAATCTTGAAAAAAAATAAGCAGTATTCTCTGCTCTCAAACGCTGGGGGCGTGTCCGCTGTCGGTGCTGAAACCACGCCCACTCGCGTGATAATATGCATAATGTGCATTTACGTGAGGAAGGCATAGCTAGCTATCAACTGTAGGCTGTAGTAACTAACGGTAATGATAGTAACTCGCGATTGAGCGGACGAACCGCTGATGCTAATGCGCTCTTGAAGCAGCGCTGCTCTGTGATTGACATCAAAGTACCGCAAGCGGCGTCTGCTCGCTAGAGCTTTCGCGGTACTTTGATGTCATTAGTGTTAGGGGAGGGGCCATGCTCAGTGCGTCATCGAGACATGATTTTAGCCCCGCCCAAAACTCCTGAACACAAAAATGGGGGAAAACTGTTTAACGGTCGAACTCCACAATTCAGTACTACATACTAGTTCACAATCTTTGTAACGTGTTTTCAGCAATACATTTCTAACATTTATAATGTGTTTAGAAACAATTCTCTGAATTGCCTTTACTCTGACTTTAAGTGTCACGCTTATCCTCTGCGGTCAAAACAGACCGAAGACATTGAAGTGCATTAGCATGCAGGCTAGTGTTGTCCGCTTTGGCTAAACTGATTCAGTTTTGTCATGTAACAGCGATGTTACACGCGGTATAATAAGACAGACAGCCGGGAAACAAACGCGTTTAGCAGAACATTGCTCGAAATGTAATGAAGGATTCGTAAATGTTTTATAGTGGTTGATCGCATATTTGTTTGGTTAGCCTGTAAGCATGCTAAGTGAACAGGACGTAAACCTTTAACGCTATGCAAAACTGGATCAGCCAGTCCAGCCAGACCAGATCTGAGCAAATAAACAAACTGATCGTTTTATAAAAGATTTCACGAATGCTATTCAAGTTAAAATCTATATTTTTAAATCTAGTTTATATTCATTCAATCAGTATCAGAAATTAGTGGAAGGGGGCCCCTGGAATAGATTTTTAGGGGCTTTTGCACATCAAATATTAAATTTACGACAACAATGAACGTTATAGTGATTCAGTTAATTATGAATCAACCAGTTAGATATGCCAAGAATGGAATATTATGAAGTCTGTGATAAATCTATCTTTTCTACATGGCCAACATTGTTAACAGCATGTGTTAATCTCTACATTTTATGTATCATCATCATCATCGGGCCCAGATTGTGAACTGTGGGACAAGGTGGAACCTCTGGGGAGTTTTAGGTTTGTCTCCCCATGACAACGTGTCACCATGGTGACCGCGGCTCCAAGGGTGATGCCGAGCGGTGCACCTCTGATGATGAGGACGCGGAGCTCACTGAGCTTGGGCCGCTGCTGACAAATCCAGCTGAAGCAAAGAAATCAAGAGTGAGTTGTGAGAAAAGAAAATACACTACCATTTGGGGTCAGTAGGATTTTTATTTGGAGAAATGAATAATTTTATTCAGCAAAGGCACATTAAACTGTTAAAAAGTTACAGTAAAGACATTTATAAAGTTCCAAAATGTTTCTGTTACAAATAAATTCTGTTCTTTTGACCTTTCTATTCATCAAAGAATTTGTCAAATCAACTTTGCCATCACTGGAATAAGTTACATTTTATAATATATTAAAATGGAAAACAATTATTTTAATAAAAAAGTGGATTATTTTTAATCAAATAAATGCAGCCTCGCTGAGACCCCAAACTTTTAAATGGTAATGTACATATACTAAATGGAGTGAGGCAAGAATAACTAAATTTAACTAAAAGCGTTATTGGTGTTGCAGGGTGCATCAGCATTTCCTGATGAGGATGAGAACGAGGATGAAGAACAAGGTTTGCGGGTGGTTACACTGCCCATGCAGGCGCACCATGCCATGGAGAAGATGGAGGAGTTTGTACACAAGGTGACTAATGTCCTTATCCTCAACCATTCTAGAACTCCTAATGACGGAATTATTTCCAAAAATACCATGTATTTAATTAATCACAATGTTCTTGTGTAAAATGATTGTAATGTAAATGTGGCCTATTTCTAGTCTGAGATGTTTAAGCAAACTTGTACCGTTACTAGGTATGGGAAGGACGTTGGCGAGTTATTCCATACCATCTCCTCCCAGATTGGCTAAAGGATAATGATTACCTGCTGCAGGGACACCGCCCACCCATGCCGTCCTTCCGTGCCTGTTTTGGGAGCATCTTCAGGATTCACACAGAAACTGGAAACATCTGGACGCACCTGCTGGGTTTGTGCTTGTGAAATGTGACATGATAATGCACAAAAGTAAAATGCAACAAAACAAGCATCTCTTGAAATACTACACATCACTGTAGCTTCTACATGTAAACCGACTACCAGAAAAAAACAAAAAACTCCTTAACAGTTTTTAATAAACATTTCCTGTTTCCCAAGTTTTAAGTTTCCTGCTGTTCAAAGATTTGCGGTCAAATAGATTTTTTTAATGCTTTTGAAATAAGTCTCTTATGCTCACCAAGGCTGTATTTATTTGATCAAAAATACAGTAAAAACATTAATAATTTGAAATATTATTACAATTTAAAATAGTAATTTTCCACTTGAAGATATTTGAAAATATAATTTATTTCTGTGGGAAAGTTGGTTTTTCAGCAGTCATTACTCTAGTCTTGTGATCCAGTGTCTCATGATCCTTCCGAAATCAGTCTGATCATATGCTGATTTGATGCTCAAGAAACATTTCTTATTATTATCAATGTGGAAAACAGTTGTTCTGATTTATGTTATTTGGAAACCATGATCATTTTTTCTGGACTCTTTGATGAAGAGGAAGTTCAAATTAATTTGAAATAGAAATATTTTGAAACATCAAAATTCTTTACTGTCACTTTTAAACAATAGTATATGTTGTATAACACCAGTGGCTTTTGAAGAAAGACGTTTCACACCTTCTGGAATTTACCAGATAACTTGTACTTGCCAGATAAATTGTACGATATATTTGTAATATGATAATCTGATATGTGTGAATCACTGCCCTGAGGATGACGCAAAACACACCACTTAGACTTCTAATATTACTCAGACCTGTAATTATGTTACTGGTATGTCATTTTGAAGGCTAATTAAGCTATCACAATGTCTCCCTACAGGCTTAATTCTGTTCCTGTGCTTGGGCACATTGACAATGCTGCGGCCAAACGTTTCATTCATGGCGCCCGTGCAGGAGAAGGTGGTGTTTGGGATGTTCTTCCTGGGTGCAGTTCTTTGTTTGAGCTTCTCCTGGCTTTTTCACACTGTCTACTGCCACTCAGAAAAAGTCTCTAGGACATTCTCCAAGTAAGAGACACCAGTTTTTATGCTCTCTGTGTGTAGGCAGTACTAATGTTAAGTGGCATTTTATACACTGGTGGCCAAGAGTTTTTTTGTTTTTGAAATTATATGCTCCCCAAGACCGCATTTATTTAAAGGGCTCATCGGATGAACATTTTCCACAAGTTGGCATGATTTATTAGGGTCTTCATGAAATGTCTGTAACATATTTTGCTTAAAAACACTCAATGGCTGTGTAAACCACACCCTTTTTGCCATTTCAAAAACAGCTCTGCTCACACTAACCCGTTTTGGTGTATGTCTCTTTAAATGATAATGAGTTACTGCACTCCACCCCCCTTCCGGGATTTCCACTAAAAATAAAATAAATCCACTCCTCTCTTGTCTCCTCTGAGGCTGGGACTCTAAATAATGATTTGTGACCCTGGACCACAAAACCAGTCTTAAGTCACTTGGGTATATTTATTTTATGCCAAAAATAATTAGGATGTTAAGTAAAGATCATGTTCCATGAAGATATTTTGTAAATTTCCTACCGTAAATATATCAACTTAATTTTTGATTAGTAATATGCATTGCTAAGAATTCATTTGGACAACTTTAAAGGCGATTTTCTCAGTATTTTGATTTTTTTTGCACCCTCAGATTCCAGATTTTCAAATAGTTGTATCTCAGTTGTCCTATCCTAACAAACCATACATCAATGGAAAGCTTATTTATTCAGACTCCAGATGATGTATAAATCTAAATTTCATTAAACTGACCCTTAAAGGGATAGTCCACCCAAAAATTAAAATTCTGTCATCATTTACTCACCCTCAAGTAGTTCCAAACCCGTATAAATGTCTTTGTTCTGCCGAACAGAAAGGGAGATATTTTGAAGAAAGTTTGTAACCAGGCTGTTTTGGGGCACCATTGACTTCCATAGTAGGAGAAAAAAATACTATGGTAGTCAATGGTGCCCCAGAACTGCTCTGTTTCCCACATTCTTCAGAATATCTTCCTTTGTGTTCTGCAGAACAAAGACATTTATACAGGTTTGAAACTACTTGAGGGTGAGTAAATGATGACAGAATTTTCATTTTTGGGGGAACTATCCCTTTAAGGCTTGTTTTTGTGGTCCAGGGTCACATTTGTGTTTGTCTGTGTAGCCAACGACAGAACATTTAGTATGTTTTTCGCAAACTTTTTCCTTGACGTCTGACCAAGTACACCGGTGTCGCTTGCGAAAACAGCAATGGTGGCTGAGCGCAGTGGATGGAAACGTGCAGATTAATGGGCGGTAATATTATAATAAGAACCCCTTCCTACATCAGGATGGGGAGAGAAATCTGATCGGCTCATTTCCTCACATGCTTGCAGAGAAAGGCTTACAAAACCAAACTTACTGGGTTCTTGTTTTTCATGTTTTCTGAGTTGGTAGATGCAACGGACACTCAATTATAGCTCTTAAACATGGAAAAAGTCAGATTTTCATCTTTAATCAAAATGTAAAAACAGAAATATTGTGAAATATTAAAATAACTGTTTTCTATTTGAATACATTCAAAAATGTAATTTATTCCTGTGATAGTAAATTAATACTTTTTTTTCAGCAAGGATGCACTAAATTTGTCATAAGTAACAGTAAAAACATTTTTATTTTATTTTACAAAACTCCTGAAAAAATGTATCAGTTTCCACAAAAATATTAAGCAGCACAACTGTTTTCAATGCTGATAATTCTAAGAAATGTTTCTTCAACTTCAAATCAGCATATTAGAATGATTTCTGAAGGATCATGTGACACTGAAGACCGGAGTAAGGATGCTGAAAATTCAACTTTGCCATCACAGGAATAAATTACATTTCAAAATATATTAAAATAGAAAACAGTTATATTAAATTGTAATATTATTTTACTGCTGATAATTCTAAGAAATGTTTCTTCAACTTCAAATCAGCATATTAGAATGATTTCTGAAGGATCATGTGACACTGAAGACCGGAGTAAGGATGCTGAAAATTCAACTTTGCCATCACAGGAATAAATTACATTTCAAAATATATTAAAATAGAAAACAGTTATATTAAATTGTAATATTATTTTACAATATAACTGTTTTTACAGTATTTTTGATCAAATAAATGCAGCCTTTGTGAGCATAAGAGACTCCTTTCAAAAACATTAAAAAAAAATTTGACTGGCGATGTATAGACATGATTTCAGTAACTTGAGTGTATTTTTTTTATGTCCTTAGGTTGGATTACTCTGGTATTGCGTTGTTAATCATGGGCTCATTCGTTCCATGGCTGTACTACTCGTTTTACTGCTCTCCTCAGCCGCGGTTCATCTATCTCTCTGTTGTATGTGTGCTGGGTGTTGCTGCTATCATTGTGGCCCAGTGGGACAGATTCGCCACCCCTCGGCACCGATCCACACGTGCAGGTAATGCGCTCACCTGCTTCTCTAAATGTTCCATCTGCTTGATTGATTTCAGATGTTGCTTAGAACATTTTTCCTCGTACTTAGGTGTTTTCATGGGCCTTGGTCTGAGTGGACTCATTCCCACAATGCATTTTACCATCGCAGAGGGTTTTGTGAAGGCAACGACAGTGGGTCAGATGGGCTGGTTCTATCTGATGGGTGCCATGTACATTAGTGGAGCATCACTTTATGCAGCACGGATACCTGAACGTTACTTCCCTGGCAAATGTGACATCTGGGTAAGACTCAAGGGAATCTTTGTTGCATGTAATATTGTAAAGCGGCCTAATAACATAATGTTCATACAAGTATCCACCTTATTTTTTAACATAAGAGCGGGTGCATCCATTATTGAATTGAATGTGCAAGGATTTCGGTATCATCTGTTTACAGTTATTTTAGCAGTACAAAACAGTCTGTTATGCTGCTTGATGCTGATGATATTGATTTAATTTTTTATCATAATCATAAATGCAAATTTACGTTTATTGCACTTTATTTTCCTAGTTATTTATCTATAGATGCTAATGAAATGGAAGTCTCGCGTTGATTGAAAATAGCTTCCTTTTGCATTGCAAAAACAGTTGGATGCTTAAAACTTATCTGTTTTACTTTCTCAGTTTCAGTCTCATCAGATATTCCATGTGCTGGTTGTCGCGGCGGCATTTGTCCATTTTTATGGGATCTCAAACCTGCAGGAGTTCCGCTATGGCCTGGAAGGTGGCTGCACAGATGACACTCTGCTGTAAAAAAAAAAAAAAAATCACTTGAACTTTGGCTAGTGCCTGCTCACTTCACAATGAACCTGGATCCCACACAATGCAGATTTAAAGATTTTTATTATCTCTTGAAGGATTTTAACATGTATTTAAATAAGGTGTTTATTTGTTAAGATGCTTAAAAGTCTTGATAAATGTGGTAGTCTTGTGTTTATATTGTTCTTTGCTATTTCAGTGCAGAACAGAATTTGTTGTAAATCACTGGAATGAGTCATAAAGCATTACAGAGGTCTTAAGAGACTACCTCCTCCAGCGCTTTTTCTTCTGACTGTTTTCTGGTCTACTGGTTAGTGGTCCTGTATTTTAAGAGTTGTAGGGAAAACACATAGAACATGCTTAGGTCTCAGTTTTCTCAAACATGTCTGCATGATCATTCATTAACTTTTGATCTGAAATGCTTGGCCCATAGCTTCAGCAGTGGGATTCAAGTTGGGAAAAATTTTATCTTTTGTTTGAGTGAATCAGGGTTTCAGTCAAAATACTTGCACTGGTTTTAGAAGTCAAAATATTTAAAAAGAGCAAAATAAAGATGAAACAGCTAGAATTGCTTGCTTCATTAATAGTGTTTTTTCTTTGTTTGTTTGTTTACTTTTTGGTATGTGTGTGTGTGTATATATATATTAGTAAAATTATATTAAAGTTTTAATATTTTAGTTTTAATTTATTTTTATAGTTTAATTTTAATGTAAAATTTAGTAATGTTATGTGCTTTTGTCCTTTTTATTAGTTTTGTTTATATTTATATAATTTATTTGAATTTCCAAAAAAAAGGTATTTTAGTATTTCAACTTTAACTGATTTCAGTTAGTTGCCAAGGTAACGTTTAAGATTTTCCTCTAATATTTATATTTTATTTCAATGACTGAAAATGATATTTAATTGTTTTAGTTTTATTTAACAATAACAACACTAGAAGAATAAAAACTACAACTACAACCTCTTCGAGGGCTAATAAATTGCTAAAGACTACAACTTTTCAAGCACTTAAATTCACACCCTTGTGATAGTCCTAGTTTAGTTGTAGATATTTAGCAACTTTTTAACTACTTAAAACAACGCACTTTTCAGAACACAGTTCTTGCGGCGTTGTTTTATGAAACCGTATATATTTTAATGTATTTATCATAAAAAATAGTGTTTTTAATGATTAAAATGAAGGTCAGTATCTGATTTGAGATGCATTAAGCAAACGCGCGAGCACGGGCTACAGTGCGCGCGCGCGCTGGTGACGTCGCAGTGTTTTGCTGGGGATGCGCGCACACGTGAGCACTGTTCTTTTCGTCGCTGGAGATTCAAGTTGGGAAAAATTTTATCTTTTGTTTGAGTGAATCAGGGTTTCAGTCAAAATACTTGCACTGGTTTTAGAAGTCAAAATATTTAAAAAGAGCAAAATAAAGATGAAACAGCTAGAATTGCTTGCTTCATTAATAGTGTTTTTTGTTTGTTTGTTTGTTTGTTTACTTTTTGGTATGTGTGTGTGTGTGTATATATATATTAGTAAAATTATATTAAAGTTTTAATATTTTAGTTTTAATTTATTTTTATAGTTTAATTTTAATGTAAAATTTAGTAATGTTATGTGCTTTTGTCCTTTTTATTAGTTTTGTTTATATTTATATAATTTATTTAAATTTCCAAAAAAAAGGTATTTTAGTATTTCAACTTTAACTGATTTCAGTTAGTTGCCAAGGTAACGTTTAAGATTTTCCTCTAATAATATTTTATTTCAATGACTGAAAATGATATTTAATTGTTTTAGTTTTATTTAACAATAACAACACTAGAAGAATAAAAACTACAACTACAACCTCTTCGAGGGCTAATAAATTGCTAAAGACTACAACTTTTCAAGCACTTAAATTCACACCCTTGTGATAGTCCTAGTTTAGTTGTAGATATTTAGCAACTTTTTAACTACTTAAAACAACGCACTTTTCAGAACACAGTTCTTGCGGCGTTGTTTTATGAAACCGTATATATTTTAATGTATTTATCATAAAAAATAGTGTTTTTAATGATTAAAATGAAGGTCAGAATCTGATTTGAGATGCATTAAGCAAACGCGCGAGCACGGGCTACAGTGCGCGCGCGCGCTGGTGACGTCGCAGTGTTTTGCTGGGGATGCGCGCACACGTGAGCACTGTTCTTTTCGTCGCTGGAGTAAAATTAATTCAGTTCACACCCGCGAGGGTCTCCCTGTGAGGGGTGCCAGCAGCTGTCCAAATAGACCGCCGTGTGCTGTCATCCAGTCCTGGTCCGTTCTGCTCTGCTGTGGATCCGCTGTACGCTGTGAGTTCAAATGGAGATGTTTATGTGTGGGTTAGCATACCATTTCAGTTAGCTTTAGCATGTAGCCTCATCTCAGCTCTGTGAGGCTTAAACTCTCACCTGATTTACAGCAACACGTTCAGGTGAAGTTATACTAATAAAATAATATTAAATACGAAGAAATGATTCCTGTTTCTCGTATATAGTAATACACAGGTGTAGTGCCCATCACAGCCTACAGGTAGACCTATTCTAAAACATTATTTTTTATGTGTCTATATTATCGCGTTATTAAATTTGAGAAAAAAAGTCTCTTTCTTTTTAAGAAGCCACTGAAAAAGTTGTTATTTCCAAAAGGATGCGCAATGAGCTGTTTCATTGAGAATCCATAATTTAATAATTTCACTGTTTATTGTTTTTTCATTTGTCTTGTTGAATTTCTTCCTGTGATTTCTTTGGAAGATCTTTTTGGTTAATACTTTTAAAAGTAACATTCTCAACAAATGGCAATGCACAGCGATCAGCTTTTAAGCTACAATACAGATAAAGACATAACGTTAGACAAATATGGTCTGATATTGAAGGAATAGTCCAACCGAAAATGAAATTTCTGTTATCATTTACTTGACCTCATATCGTTTAAAACCCATATGACCTTCTTTCTTCTGTTGAACATAAAAGTATATGTTTTGGAGAATATTGGTAACCAAACTGTTTCGATTCCCATTGGTTTTCATTCATGGACAAAAAATACAATGGAAGTCTAAGGGAACCAAAACTTAAAACTCAAACTCAAAATATCCTCTTTTATGTGCCACTGAAGAAAGAATATTATATGGGTTTGAATTTTGTGTGTACTCTGGATCAGCTGTGCTGGTCACTGATTAATTGTGTCCTACAGAAATCATCATCCTGCAGTGCCTGAGGTTTTGTCACTCCACCCCACCTCCTGTCGTCATGGCGCCCAAGGACATCATGACCAATTCGCATGCCAAATCCATCTTGAATGCCATGAACGCCCTGAGAAAAAGCAACACGCTGTGCGATATCACTCTGAGGGTGGAGGGCACAGATTTCCCAGCCCACCGCATCGTGTTGGCGGCCTGCAGTGATTATTTCTGTGCCATGTTCACCAGTGAGGTAACAAATACCTCCTATATGCACACTCATCACTCACATGTTACAATGTGGTCTCAACTGGAGCAGTCTGTTCACCAGTTATGTGTCTAAAAATGCTCTCATTGTATTAAAAAAAAAATGTATGGGGTCTTGACATGCTAGTTAGCGGGCAAGCTTCAACGTGTTGAGCTGTAGAGCTTGTTCAGAGTTAAACTTAAAATCTTGCTCATGATCGTGCTTCTCCTCATCATTTCCTGTCCTCTCTTCTAATCCATATCAATAAAATTGGCACAAAGGTTAAAAAAGAACTTTGTTGCAGTTCTGCTCCTTCACAGTAGGAGGTGCAGGCAGTCTCTTTTATTCTCAGACATGCTGAAGTTACTAGAGTGAACACAGCACTTAATTATATAATTTCCGGTATTCTCTTTTGAATAGTCAGACAATCCAAAGAAAGCATCATTAAAACAAAAAGAGAAGTCACTTACAAAATAAGATTGAATAAACACTAAAACGTCTGACCAAAAGTGTTCTGTGTAGAAGCATTGCCAAAACGAATGAAGTCTTCAGAAGAATGACAAAAACAGCAACTCACTTCAATGTCTGACTTATATTTCCTAAGAAATACTTTAGTTGGGTAACGTTTGTGAATCAACTTAAATGTTATTTCTTTTACTTTATTGGTAAGCAGATATCTATGAGGCAAGGTCCATACTTTCTCCCAAGGTATATTATCCACAATGCTATTCCAATAAGGTATTATGTAAGGAATTGTTGTTTTCTCTCTCTGAAAACTAATGTTATAGTTATTTTTTTGTTGATCTGTAGAAAAGCAAACACTTCTGATCATTGTGTTGGTTAAGTTCAGAGTGTTAAGTACATGGCCATGGAAGTGTAGTACCTTGCCTCTGAAAAGACACACCAGAGGGAATGGCATTGAAAACAACAGCATATTCATCAGCAGATACAGGAATATTATATTTCTGTAAGAAATCCGAATAGTTGTAAAGTCTGCCTTGTGAATTAAAAAGCTGTCCAACTAAAAGAAGATGGTTTTCGAACCAGTTGTCAAAGAAAAGTGATTTATTCTTGTAAAGAATATCCTTATTGTTCCATAAATAATATCTGTGCGGAGAAAAGTTGTGTTTGTATATTAAGGACCAGGCCAAGAGCATCTGCTTATGGAAATTAGAAAGTTTGATAGGGATTTTTAAAACATTATAATTACAACGTAATAGGAAATTCAGGCCACCAACTTTAGAGAAAATAAATTCCAAAGTGAGGAGGGATTTTAAAGGAAATTCTTAAGCCAATTAATTTTAAAAGTATTATTTAAGGTAGTAAAATGTACAAAATTCAGTCCCCCCTGTGTTGTTGGGTTAATTATTACAGATGTCCTAATATAGTGAGTTTTATTTTTCCGAACAAAATTGTTTAACATGCTATCAATTCTTTTTAATGTTCCTTTATCAACCTCCAAGGAAAGAGCAGCATAAGTCAGTCGAGACAATCCTTCGGCTTTAGAGAGTAAAATTCTTCCTCTTATTGATAAATCTCTCTGCAGCCACGAGTTAACTTTTCTTTGGGTTTTCACTATTAGAGGGTCGAAATTTAGATTACATCTTGCTTTTTGGTCTTTATTAATTAAAATTCCTAAGTATGTAACTTGATCTTTCACAGGAATGTTACATATAGAGGGAAGATCACAGCGTTTGATTGACTTTAACTCACATATGTTGATATTCAGGCAGAGACCTGAAGCTCTGGAAAAGGACTCAATCAAACTCAAAACTAAAGGGATTTGGGAGGCGTCATTCAGAAATAAAGTAGTGTCGTCAGCTAGCTGGCTAATAATAATTTGTCTATTGTCAATTGTGATACCTTGTAAATTATTAGTGGAAATATGCAGAGCTAAGAACTGAGAGGCAAGTAAGAATAGATATGGAGATATAGGTGGGGATGCGCGCACACGTGAGCACTGTTCTTTTCGTCGCTGGAGTAAAATTAATTCAGTTCACACCCGCGAGGGTCTCCCTGTGAGGGGTGCCAGCAGCTGTCCAAATAGACCGCCGTGTGCTGTCATCCAGTCCTGGTCCGTTCTGCTCTGCTGTGGATCCGCTGTACGCTGTGAGTTCAAATGGAGATGTTTATGTGTGGGTTAGCATACCATTTCAGTTAGCTTTAGCATGTAGCCTCATCTCAGCTCTGTGAGGCTTAAACTCTCACCTGATTTACAGCAACACGTTCAGGTGAAGTTATACTAATAAAATAATATTAAATACGAAGAAATGATTCCTGTTTCTCGTATATAGTAATACACAGGTGTAGTGCCCATCACAGCCTACAGGTAGACCTATTCTAAAACATTATTTTTTATGTGTCTATATTATCGCGTTATTAAATTTGAGAAAAAAAGTCTCTTTCTTTTTAAGAAGCCACTGAAAAAGTTGTTATTTCCAAAAGGATGCGCAATGAGCTGTTTCATTGAGAATCCATAATTTAATAATTTCACTGTTTATTGTTTTTTCATTTGTCTTGTTGAATTTCTTCCTGTGATTTCTTTGGAAGATCTTTTTGGTTAATACTTTTAAAAGTAACATTCTCAACAAATGGCAATGCACAGCGATCAGCTTTTAAGCTACAATACAGATAAAGACATAACGTTAGACAAATATGGTCTGATATTGAAGGAATAGTCCAACCGAAAATGAAATTTCTGTTATCATTTACTTGACCTCATATCGTTTAAAACCCATATGACCTTCTTTCTTCTGTTGAACATAAAAGTATATGTTTTGGAGAATATTGGTAACCAAACTGTTTCGATTCCCATTGGTTTTCATTCGTGGACAAAAAATACAATGGAAGTCTAAGGGAACCAAAACTTAAAACTCAAACTCAAAATATCCTCTTTTATGTGCCACTGAAGAAAGAATATTATATGGGTTTGAATTTTGTGTGTACTCTGGATCAGCTGTGCTGGTCACTGATTAATTGTGTCCTACAGAAATCATCATCCTGCAGTGCCTGAGGTTTTGTCACTCCACCCCACCTCCTGTCGTCATGGCGCCCAAGGACATCATGACCAATTCGCATGCCAAATCCATCTTGAATGCCATGAACGCCCTGAGAAAAAGCAACACGCTGTGCGACATCACTCTGAGGGTGGAGGGCACAGATTTTCCGGCCCACCGCATTGTGTTGGCGGCCTGCAGTGATTATTTCTGTGCCATGTTCACCAGTGAGGTAACAAATACCTCCTATATGCACACTCATCACTCACATGTTACAATGTGGTCTCAACTGGAGCAGTCTGTTCACCAGTTATGTGTCTAAAAAGAGAGTAAAATTCTTCCTCTTATTGATAAATCTCTCTGCAGCCACAAGTTAAGTTTTCTTTGGGTTTTCACTATTAGAGGGTTCACATTTAAATTACATCTTGTTTTTTGGTCTTTATTAATTAAAATTCCTAAGTATGTAACTTGATCTTTCACAGGAATGTTACATATAGAGGGAAGATCACAGCGTTTGATTGACATTAACTCACATTTGTTGATATTCAGGCAGAGACCTGAAGCTCTGGAAAAGGACTCAATCAAACTCAAAACTAAAGGGATTTGGGAGGCGTCATTCAGAAATAAAGTAGTGTCGTCAGCTAGCTGGCTAATAATAATTTGTCTATTGTCAATTGTGATACCTTGTAAATTATTAGTGGAAATATGCAGAGCTAAGAACCGAAAGGCAAGTAAGAATAGATATGGAGATATAGGGAAGCCTTGTCTTACGCCACGTGACAAATCGAATCTTGGTGAGGTTCCGAATTTTAACTTAATAACACTATTATTATTTCTGTATAAGGTCCTGATGGCTTTACAGAAATCATCTCCAAACCCAAATTTGAGTGAACACAACACGTGCTGTCAAGCTAGATGCAAACTAATTGATAAATGTTGTCGCTCATCTCTTATGGTACAATGTAAGAAAAATAGTGTTATAGGAATATATATTAAATGATGATAACAGTAGTGGTTTTTAGATTCATAATAATACACTTTTCAAATCTGAACAGATTTGAAACAATATAAAAACAATGTGAGTTCTTAAAATATCAAACATGTCCACCTGTCCACCGAATTCATAGTCTAAGCTAAAAAATCAGAGTCTGTAACCATCATACACTACACAGTTTTCTATGAAATCTGTCAACTCAAATCTGCAGACTGACTCTGACTTTCGGCAACTAGTGTCAACTTCTCCAGACTGTAGTGTCTTTAGAAGTCGTGTAGTGTATTCCAGGCTTTGCACGTTTTATTCATCATGATAGTTCTCACAACTGAACATTTTATACATTTTAAAACCTAAATGCAATTAGCAAAAGTTTAACGCTAAACATGGGCTCTAAACAAACTACACCACACAAATGACTTCAACATCACTATTAAGCTTCTGACAACTCTTGTAGTCTTTATAGAAACATTGGACCCAATTTATATTAAGTGTGCTTAACTATTATACTATGTACTTGCTTTTAAATGAATCATTTGATACAGTCCACTTATTGTGTACATACTTGTTTTACATTATACTTCTATTTGAAAATACTATCCTGTAATTACATCTGTAATTAAGTTCTGTAGTTACATCTTTAATTACACTGTTTGACCCTACCTCTACCCCTTAAACCTAACCATACCACCAAACCTGCCCCTAACTTTACTCGTATCCACCCTCAATAGCAGCAAAAGTGTTTTGCAGTTCAACATGAACACAATAGGTACATTGTACCTAACAATTCATTGTTTTAAGTTAAAAAAAGTGGGACAGAAACATTT
Source organism: Sinocyclocheilus grahami (assembly GCF_001515645.1). Lineage (NCBI taxonomy): Eukaryota > Metazoa > Chordata > Actinopteri > Cypriniformes > Cyprinidae > Sinocyclocheilus > Sinocyclocheilus grahami. The sequence goes on from NW_015505364.1 coordinate 1,043,697, forward strand.
TCCATGAAAGTTTGATTTAGAATAGTTTGCAAAAGTGTGGTCATAAACACACTTTAAATGACTGTAAAAGACTAGACTGTGAAAGCAGACTAGTGAGTAGATGAGTTTTTTCGTTCAGCGTAACGACGTTTAATCTTTCCATTCATTTAGCCACTTGTTAGCAACTATATTTTTCAAGACAAATAAAGGCTTTAAAACATCCCAAGGAGGTATTACTGCTGTGTTTTATGGGAGCTGAATAAAATGTGGAAAATATCCTGAGCATGTATTAACCGTCCACAAACCTTATTTCACGCATTTATCCACACACCCAAACTTTAGGACGATGGAACCAGAAGTGCTAAAATGTTAACTCGCTTCTGGGTTTTGGCCTACAAAAATATGTCATCCCTGCAGCCGTCAGCCAGCTGGCTAATAATAATTTGTCTATTGTCAATTGTGATACCTTGTAAATTATTAGTGGAAATATGCAGAGCTAAGAACCGAAAGGCAAGTAAGAATAGATATGGAGATATAGGGAAGCCTTGTCTTACGCCACGTGACAAATCGAATCTTGGTGAGGTTCCGAATTTTAACTTAATAACACTATTATTATTTCTGTATAAGGTCCTGATGGCTTTACAGAAATCATCTCCAAACCCAAATTTGAGTGAACACAACACGTGCTGTCAAGCTAGATGCAAACTAATTGATAAATGTTGTCGCTCATCTCTTATGGTACAATGTAAGAAAAATAGTGTTATAGGAATATATATTAAATGATGATAACAGTAGTGGTTTTTAGATTAATAGATTATTGCAGAACTAAGCTCTGTGACCATCAAAAGTTTATTATTCCTAAAACTATAATACACTACATGACTTTTCAAATCTGAACAGATTTGAAACAATATAAAAACAATGTGAGTTCTTAAAATATCAAACATGTCCACCGACTGGATGGATTCATAGTCTAAGCTAAAAAATCAGTGCCTGTAACCATTATACACTACACAGTTTTCTATGAAATCTGTCAACTCAAATCTGCAGACTGACTCTGACTTTCGGCAACTAGTGTCAACTTCTCCAGACTGTAGTGTCTTTAGAAGTCGTGTAGTGTATTCCAGGCTTTGCACGTTTTATTCATCATGATAGTTCTCACAACTGAACATTTTATACATTTTAAAACCTAAATGCAATTAGCAAAAGTTTAACGCTAAACATGGGCTCTAAACAAACTACACCACACAAATGACTTCAACATCACTATTAAGCTTCTGACAACTCTTGTAGTCTTTATAGAAACATTGGACCCAATTTATATTAAGTGTGCTTAACTATTATACTATGTACTTGCTTTTAAATGAATCATTTGATACAGTCCACTTATTGTGTACATACTTGTTTTTACATTATACTTCTATTTGAAAATACTATCCTGTAATTACATCTGTAATTAAGTTCTGTAGTTACATCTTTAATTACACTGTTTGACCCTACCTCTACCCCTTAAACCTAACCATACCACCAAACCTGCCCCTAACTTTACTCGTATCCACCCTCAATAGCAGCAAAAGTGTTTTGCAGTTCAACATGAACACAATAGGTACATTGTACCTAACAATTCATTGTTTTAAGTTAAAAAAAGTGGGACAGAAACATTTTCCATGAAAGTTTGATTTAGAATAGTTTGCAAAAGTGTGGTCATAAACACACTTTAAACGACTGTAAAAGACTAGACTGTGAAAGCAGACTAGTGAGTAGATGAGTTTTTTTGTTCAGCGTAACGACGTTTAATCTTTCCATTCATTTAGCCACTTGTTAGCAACTATATTTTTCAAGACAAATAAAGGCTTTAAAACATCCCAAGGAGGTATTACTGCTGTGTTTTATGGGAGCTGAATAAAATGTGGAAAATATCCTGAGCATGTATTAACCGTCCACAAACCTTATTTCACGCATTTATCCACACACCCAAACTTTAGGACGATGGAACCAGAAGTGCTAAAATGTTAACTCGCTTCTGGGTTTTGGCCTACAAAAATATGTCATCCCTGCAGCACATGACAATATTACAGCTGTGGTGTTGGGCAGAAATATTCATTTGTTGTCCACATTGCTTACTTCTGTTCCACTTTGTTATCACTGCTGTGACTTTTATTTTGTACTCTTAATCTGAAATTAAAGTTCCAGAATGCTGGCATGTGTCTCATGGGTCAGTTTTTTTTGTTGCCAAGATAAGGGGGAAAAATATTTATTTTACCGTGTCATCATTTTCTTGTTGCTCTATAGCTTGCTGAAAAAGGGAAGTCCTTTGTGGACATTCAGGGCCTCACAGCATCCACCATGGAGATCCTGTTGGATTTTGTTTACACAGAGACGGTGCTGGTTACCGTAGAAAATGTTCAGGAGCTGCTGCCCGCTGCCTGTCTCTTGCAGCTTAAAGGTACAAACACACAAACCAGCTCAGCTCACATTGTTGTTTCTTTGTTGTGGTATTCTAATATTACCAAACATTTATACATTTCTATATACACTCAAAAGTAAATAAGATCAGCACAATTCAAGATTAATTTATCTGAATAAAGCACATGCTGAAACCATTTTTTACCTGTGCTGTATATGATACATTAATTCTGGCTTATTTCACATGTGGCATTTAAAAAAAAACTGCATAATGTGATTTTTTTTTTTGTTTCTTTTATAAGGAAATGACAACCAAGTTTTCGAGTGCTTAAGTATTGCACTGCTTAATGTTTTTTTCTAGTAATGTGATACTTTTTTTTTCAAGATTCATTGATGAATAGAATGGTCGAAGAACAGCATTTAAATGAAATAGATTTTTTTTTTGTAACAATGTAAAAATATTTACTCTTTTAAACAATTTAGCGAGTCCTTGCTGAATAATTAATTTATTTTTTAAAAGAAAAACCTTACTGAAATCTTTTGAATTTAATTGTATCTCCTTCTCCAAATACATCCAATTTAGCTTAAAGCTGCCTCTCTGTAGATGTGTGGGATAAAAAGAAAATGAAACAAACATTTTTAATCAGAAATTGGAAAAATATTAAAATGTATTAAAAATAATTTAATACAAAAATCACATGAATCACATTCAGTGACTTGCCTTTGAAATATGAAGTGATGTGGAGCCAGTCATGCCCACTTCTCAGGATTAGTGTTTCACTTAATAATTGTGTGTCTCTTATTATGTATACAATATAATTATGTAACCACTGTCCAACTTTGAGATTGGAAGTGGAAGAAAAAGCTGTATATGGTTATAAAAAGACTTGCATTGCTTTTAGCCTTTTAAGGAACACTGTGTCCTTGGAATCAAAATGGAAAACACATCCCAGATCCTTTTAAGATCAGGCACTTCTACCAAATTGAGAGCGAATTGACAAGGAGAGCAATTGTACATTGTCTGAAATAGGAGAAACTTTTCAAACATCAGCAGAATCCCAGCAGAAAGGTTGTGACAAAAAAACCCTGTGCACTTCATCCCGGAAGTAAAACATTTGTTTGGCACAAACAAAATGTAGCTTGACACCTAGGGTAACACCTTCCCTTCTGTCAAGAATGACTGGGGCAGTATCAGGCTTCTGGGTTACTTTGAGCAGAAGGAAATGCAAGTTGCAAGAGCAATATAACTAGCCAAATCCCTCAGGCGAATCCGTTCTAGTCAGAGATCAGCGTTAAAGCGAAGACTTGTTTCCCAGCATACTAAATTACCAACTGCGAAAAAAAGACTGTTCTTGAATCAAAGCAGGCTTTTCTGTCACATAATATATCTGCAATATAAATCATTGAATTTGCTTTTTCATATCTACTTAATGCATTTTCTTGATTTGCTAGTATGCCTGCTGTGGATTTAGATGTAATTCTGCTGTATTTAATGCAGATAAACCATTCTGATGTTATTTGTGTGTTTGTTCTCCACAGGTGTGAAGAGAGCTTGCTGTGATTTTCTTAATAGTCAGTTGGATCCATCAAACTGTCTGGGAATCAGAGACTTTGCAGAAACGCACAACTGTCTGGACTTGATGCAGGCAGCTGAACTGTTCTCACAGAAACACTTTGCTGAGGTGGTGCAACAGGAAGAGTTTATGCTGCTCAGTCAGAGTGAGGTGGAAAAACTTATCAAGTGTGATGAGATCCAGGTGGGATTGTCTGCATTGACCTTCTCTGCTCTCTCACGAGTCTATGCCTTCAAGTGCACCTGGGAAACTCGCACCTCTGAGTCGGGCATTCGTTATTGCAACATTCAAGTCAGAAACATAACACAGAAGTAGTCGAAACAACAAAATTACTAGATTTTAAGCCCAAATTTCTTCATCTGAATTCAAAATGATGAAAATGATTCATTTCTGTAACTTATTTATACATGGTTTCAAAACAAAACGTTAATTTTGTATTCTGTTAACCGTTCCATTATCACACCTTTAAAATGATTGAAATGCAGCCTGTAAAATTAAAATAACTAGCAAAATCATTCATTTCCATTCACTACAGATATGCTTTCTGCTCACTTGGCTCTATAGAATATAGATATATAATATTATCTTCTGTATCATCTAGAATTCAGAGTTTTTCACTTTCTAAAAATCATTTTCATGTGCTCGGAACATATAATCATGAAACTTTCCACTCTCTACTTAAATGGCACAAGTGATACAAAACATTATTATAGAATATACTCAATAGTTTACACACCTACTGGTCCGAGTTAGACATTAGTCGGCAAAGTTTGCACATAGGAACCAGTTCAGGCTGGGTTTGAGCAACATATTTGGCCACAAGTTTGAAATGGTATTTCTTTTGTGTTTTTGATACTTTTAGCCACTTTCAGTAATGAAGAAAATGCAAAAAAACACAAGTGCAGACTTGTAACCCTGCTTTTTTGTCTGGTTTTATACACATGGACTTTCTCAAACAAAGACATCTGCCTTTTGTATTGCTACATTCCTGTCTCTCACCACCGTCCATTTATTCTGAAGGTGTAATTACAGCGTTTGGACAAATTTATGGTTACTTGGGGAAGTCGCAGATTTCAAACCATGAAAATTAGAAGCAACAGATAAAGTTACTTTTGCTACAGGGGTTTGTGTCTGAACAAATCTGTGTGTTATGTGTGTAGGTTGACTCAGAGGAGCCTGTGTTCGAGGCAGTTCTGAACTGGGTGAAGCACAAAAGAAAAGAGAGAGAGCCGTATCTGCCCGATCTGCTACTGTCTGGGAATCAGAGACTTTGCAGAAACGCACAACTGTCTGGACTTGATGCAGGCAGCTGAACTGTTCTCACAGAAACACGTTGCTGAGGTGGTGCAACAGGAAGAGTTTATGCTGCTCAGTCAGAGTGAGGTGGAAAAACTTATCAAGTGTGATGAGATCCAGGTGGGATTGTCTGCATTGACCTTCTCTGCTCTCTCACGAGTCTATGCCTTCAAGTGCACCTGGGAAACTCGCACCTCTGAGTCGGGCATTCGTTATTGCAACATTCAAGTCAGAAACATAACACAGAAGTAGTCGAAACAACAAAATTACTAGATTTTAAGCCCAAATTTCTTCATCTGAATTCAAAATGATGAAAATGATTCATTTCTGTAACTTATTTATACATGGTTTCAAAACAAAACGTTAACTTCACTTGTATTCTGTTAACCGTTCCATTATCACACCTTTAAAATGATTGAAATGCAGCCTGTAAAATTAAAATAACTAGCAAAATCATTCATTTCCATTCACTACAGATATGCTTTCTGCTCACTTGGCTCTATAGAATATAGATATATAATATTATCTTCTGTATCATCTAGAATTCAGAGTTTTTCACTTTCTAAAAATCATTTTCATGTGCTCGGAACATATAATCATGAAACTTTCCACTCTCTACTTAAATGGCACAAGTGATACAAAACATTATTATAGAATATACTCAATAGTTTACACACCTACTGGTCCGAGTTAGACATTAGTCGGCAAAGTTTGCACATAGGAACCAGTTCAGGCTGGGTTTGAGCAACATATTTGGCCACAAGTTTGAAATGGTATTTCTTTTGTGTTTTTGAGACTTCTAGCCACTTTCCGTAATGAAGAAAGTAAATACAGAAGTGCAGACCTGTAACACTGCTTTTTTTATCTTGTTTTATACACATGGGCTTTCTCAAACAAAAACATCTGCCTTTTGTGTTGTTAAATTCCTGTCTCTCACCACCGTCCATTTATTCTGAAGGTGTAATTACAGCGTTTGGACAAATTTATGGTTACTTGGGGAAGTCGCAGATTTCAAACCATGAAAATTAGAAGCAACAGATAAAGTTACTTTTGCTACAGGGGTTTGTGTCTGAACAAATCTGTGTGTTATGTGTGTAGGTTGACTCAGAGGAGCCTGTGTTCGAGGCAGTTCTGAACTGGGTGAAGCACAAAAGAAAAGAGAGAGAGCCGTATCTGCCCGATCTGCTGGAGTATGTGCGCATGCCCCTGCTCACCCCACGATACATCACTGATGTCATTGACATAGAGGTCAGATTCTGCTAATCAAATACATGCTGTCTGTATGAATGTACAGGATGCTGCATTTCGAACCAAAGAATTTTCATGTTCATGGGGTCAACGTCCCAACCAATGTGTTTATTTTGTGTGCATTATTTCATGATATTTGTACATTTGTATTGAGTGTTGCGTCTACGTTTTAGCCATTGATACACTGCAGTCTGCCATGTCGAGATTTGGTGGACGAAGCAAAGAAGTTTCACCTTCGGCCAGAGTTACGCAGCGAGATGCAGAGTCCTCGAACCCAAGCAAGACTCGGTCTGATGCCTCTGTGTGTTTTCAGTATTTAGGCCTGAAATCCTTCAGTCTAATTGATTCTCAGTATATATAAATCATTATGTCAGTTCACTCTTTCGCTGAATTAGTTTTGCATGTTTTAACATGTTCGTGATCTACTTGTGAAGCCTCGTACAACTGTTTTTTGACACTGGATTGGGTTTTAGGTGCCAAAGAGGTTCTCTTGGTAATTGGAGGATTTGGCAGCCAACAATCACCCATTGACGTTGTTGAGAAGTATGATCCCAAAACCAGAGAGTGGAGCTTTCTTCCTGTAAGTTATGTTGTCCATTCATTTAAAAGCATGTCAGTGTCTTTCTGTAGTATTTTTTTTTACATGTTAGTGTTATAAAGTGTAATGCTGCATGAATTTTGAAGGTAATTTGACCAGCAGGAGGTGGTTTTATTTCTCTCAAAATGTATTTATGTACCAGAACATTGCAAGGAAACGGCGCTACGTTGCCACTGTTGCCCTGAATGATCGTGTCTATGTTATCGGTGGGTACGATGGCCGATCACGGTTGAGTTCAGTCGAGTGTTTGGACTACACAGCAGATGAAGATGGAGTCTGGTACTCTGTCGCCACAATGAATGTACGCCGAGGCCTTGCAGGAGCTACAACCCTCGGAGGTACCTGTTCTGTATGATGACATGATGCTTGTTTTCACACATTTGTTGAGTTCTTGTAGGTTCTTTTGGATTCTGGGTCAAGGTGGGTTGCATTTTTGAAGACGTTCAGGCACATGAGCATTGAATGAAACAGTACAGTTCACATAAGACTGAAACTGAATCTGCCAACCAAACAAGTTCAGTGAGTCTGAATTATGTGGGTTTAGTGGATGTACAGCTGGATGATTTTCTCTAAACAATGTTCTTAGGCTACATTGCCTGAAGCGCTTCTCTTTTGCAAGTCAGTTGAGTAAACCAGCTTTGTGTCAATCAAAATGGTGGTATTTTCAGAACTAGATTTTTTTTCCTTTCAGATATGATCTACGTTGCGGGTGGATTTGATGGTAGTAGACGTCACACCAGCATGGAGCGTTATGATCCCAATATTGACCAGTGGAGCATGCTGGGAGATATGCAGACTGCGAGGGAGGGAGCAGGACTTGTTGTAGCCAGTGGACTCATTTACTGTTTGGGTAATGTTTTGTTTGTTGTAGAAGGTAAATGAATATGAGTCAATGTCTGTGGTGCTTTCTTTTGGTCTTCTTGTGCTGAGAATCCAGAAATACACTTGCTCATAACTAGCATTCATAATGGCAAAACTCAGAAGGCTTGGCACAGACATGTTCAGATAGACATATAGCTTTTCAGACATGGTAAACATTGTGTTGTGTTGTGAATGCAGGTGGTTATGATGGTCTGAACATCCTGAATTCTGTAGAGCGGTATGACCCTCACACGGGACATTGGACCAGTGTCACTCCCATGGCCAACAAACGCTCAGGTACACTCGCATGAGAATCCTTTTTAACATGCTAACACATATTATAATATTCTATACACTACCGTTCAAACGTTTGGGGTCAGTAAGATTGAAGTTTTTGAAATTAGTCTCTTATGCTTACAAAGACTGCAGTTATTTGATCAAAAACAAAGTTCATGTAAATTTAAGCCTTTTAATCTTAAATTAGTCTGAGATCAAACAATAATTTGACTGCTGCTACATACCGTGGCTGCTTTCATCTACAGGGGCTGGTGTGGCTTTGCTGAATGATCACATATATGTTGTCGGAGGGTTTGACGGCACGGCCCACCTGTCTTCCGTAGAGGTGTACAACATCCGCACAGACTATTGGACCTCTGTGGCCAATATGACCACGCCACGCTGCTATGTAGGAGCCACGGTCCTGAGGGGCCGCCTTTATGCCATTGCAGGGTAAGATGTCAAAATAGCATGGTAGACTCTTCTCTGTTGGGTCTTTGTTACCACAAGAAAATAAATGAATGACTTAATCTTCTGTTATGATATTGCATCTCTGTTCTTTCTGCAGATACGATGGGAACTCACTGCTCAGCAGTATTGAATGTTATGACCCTGTGATTGACAGCTGGGAGGTGGTGACTTCAATGGCAACACAACGCTGTGATGCAGGAGTTTGTGTGCTCAGAGAAAAATGAGAAGATAATCGATTCTGACATAGAGGCACTTTTTAAATTTGGACGCTGGAATCTGTGCTTCACTGATCAGCGGAGCATCAGATACCATTACCAGCCTAATGACTCGTCCCCCTTTTTGGATTTAAATTTTGTTGCCATCTGAGATCTCAGTCCTTGTTTTCCCTTTATGAGGGAGAAAACACTAACTTTTATGATACAGTCAACATGAGTGTTTTGCCACCATGTTTTTGTCCTCTTCGTACAGACTCTGTGATCTTTGGTTCCCTGAGATTCACTCAGTTGGGTCCTTTAAAGTGCAATATAATAATCTACTGGTGTCAAAATGTCTCAGAGAAGAGACAAGTATGTGTATGCCTTACTGCCCAAGTGACTGAATCCTTCCTGAAGAAGTGAACATTGCCAGATTCATCAGGATGTGACAACAGAGGTGCTTTGTGTAATCTGTGTCAATCCTGTCTTTGACATCCGTCAAATCTCTGGTTGCTGGGGCTCCTCTCATTGACTCAACCCTTTATCTACGTGCCTAAGGCGCCAGGGATTTTTCCATCATCATGTACAGAACCATCAGTGAGAAATCATGAAGCCAGTGTGCTGGTGTTTTAAGTGTGTTTAATAGTGTGAATCCGAATGCACGAGTGAATTTAGCTGTGCTCTCTCAGTGAAACTGTCTCGTTAAATACTGGTAACCGACCCATTAATATGAATGAAGGATGACTTGCATGGTGGATGTTCTGCAGTATATCTTTGATGTGGTATGCAATTTGAATAGTGCAACTCCATGATAAAGACAATAAAGGAAAACTCTGTTTATCATGTAACACAACTGAGGTTTCACATCATCAGCGTACCTGTGAGAAGATTTTAAAATAGATTCTGCACTTCAATTTTAAGCCATATTTGCCTGTTTTTGCTATAGCTGCACATCCTCCGCCAAATGCTGACGTACTACTAAAAAGGTATATTTGGGATGGTATGTGTCTAATGCTGCCTTCAAGTGCACCTGGGAAAATCATACCATTCAAGATATGTAACATGGAAGACTAAATTAAGCAAATTAATTATTTTGTGAACAATAAAACCCAAATAACTGCATCTGATTTAAAAATGTAAACACGGTATCTCTGCCTCTTTTTTATTTATTATTATTATTTTGGTTACATTAAGCAAACCATAAACGTTGAGTGATTAACTTGTTTTTCTCTGCTCAACACTGAACTGACAATCTTTTGGCGTTGATAGTTTCTCTCTTACCCTGCAACTAATGTTCGAGAACTTTTGTGAAAAAGAAAGCTGTCTAACAAAAAAAATACCTGAAGCACTTAAGAGGACATTTGGAACTTTCCAAGGAAATGGCAAACCTTTCGCTCTCTGTAACGGTTAGAAGTGTTGCAATAGTTTTAAATCTAAAGATGAGTGTTTGGTTGCACCAATCGTATGGCGAGGAGGGTGCTGATGCTGCCGCTGGCCAATCGCGCGCTGCAGGGGCGGTGTGAGCGCGCACGCGGGTATATAGACTGAACCGCGCACCTTTGGCCCCTCATTGCTGTGTTGGCGGAGACACGTAACGCGTCTGCACTCAACGGAGTTCAAAAACGATTTTTGGTGATTTTCCCACCAAAAGACTTTAACGTTTTCTGAAGAACTTGTATCCACAAAGACTAAACGAAAATGGTAAGTGAGACTCTAGTCTCTAAAAAATGAAAACTTCACAGCTTTAACAAAAAGTCAGTCGTGGTCGTTCCAACCAAAACCGACGAATTATTTTTGATGTTGCGTTCTTTGATTTCGTAGTTGTGTGACTCTATTTGATGCATCTTAAAGGGACAGTTCACCTAAATGTGAAAGTTCTGTCGAAGACTAAGCGAAAATGGTAAGTGAGACTCTAGTCTCTAAAAAATGAAAACTTCACAGCTTTAACAAAAAGTCAGTCGTGGTCGTTCCAACCAAAACCGACGAATTTTTTTTGATGTTGTGTGACTCTATTTGATGCATCTTAAAGGGACAGTTCACCTAAATGTGAAAGTTCTGTCATTCACTTTCAAACCAGTACGACTTTTGCTATTCCGTGGAACACAAAATGACATTTTGGGAAGGTTGACGTCCTACATTCACGTTCAATACGTTGTACGTGAACTGTCCCTTTAAGACAATGAGGTCACAAAAGTTACTTCAGTCACATTATCAACCAACTTTATATAACTGCAAACGTCGTTTAATCTTCCCATCTCTTCCTTGTCTTAGTTTTCACGTGAAATATTTCGTGTGCGCTATGCAGGAAGTGTGACTTTTTGTAGGCAACCTTTAAAAAATGAATATTATTTTTTTTTCCCGGCCGGTATGTATGATTGGAGCGTAATATGAAATAACTCCGAAGCTGCGCGTGAGGAATTTGTGGAATTCCACTGCAGAGGCCGCTCACGCGCGCTGCGGCCCGGGAAGAGTGCAAGACTGGGGGATGGGGAGTCTGCTGACTGGTTTTCCTCCCACTTCTACAGACTTTTAGCCTTCAAGATACACTTGGAGCGGTCATTCTTTTAAAGGGGTCATATGATGCGATTTCAATTTTTCCTTTCTCTTTGGAGTGTTACAAGCTCTTGGTGCATAAAGAAGATCTGTAAAGTTGCAAAGACTAAAGTCTAAAATCCAAAGAGACATTCTTTATAAAAGTTAAGAGTCAGCCACACCTACCTGAAACGGCTCGTTCTAACACGCCCCCACATGTCTACCTCACTATGTGGGAAGATTTGCATAACGCCGCCCAAATGTTCACGCAAAGAAAGAAGGCGTAACTTTTATTCTCGCTGTAGTATTGTTGCCGCTTTCCGCCGTGTCCTGAAGACACTGTGTTTCGTTGTGAAAGCGAAACTACTTTGTTTGGTCTTCCAAAAGAGGACGATATCCGCTGCGTCATGCCTGGAGCTGATCCATGCTGGTCGCTGAGGGAATACATCAACTATGCTGTGGATCGGCTTTCACCGTGGACGATGCCCGGGGTCGTCACATGTGCTTGCCTCTTACTGATGTTTCAAACGCGAGTTTTGGGCAGTGTGGAGTAGCTCTTTTTGTTAGTTATTTCTCTGATCACAAATGCAGACAGTGTTTTATGTTTACGCGGCGCGATGCAATGCGTAAAAAGACAGTACAAGTCATTAGAATCAGTAATTATGTCCCCACTGGATGCAACAAATGCCTCGTTTGTAATGGGTTTTAATGTTTTTGTCTCGTCGCTCCAGCTGGGACATGGCATCAACAATATGGTGAAAAAAATTATGTAAAATACCTTTACACATTGAGAATTCTGTCCATCATGTACTACTGCTGCGTTCAAGTCCTCCTGGGACGTTCGTACTTACGAGTTGACAAGTCGTAATTGTGCAAAACTTGCATTTCATTAACTAGCTGTGTAACAAGAACATGACCAATTTAAGTTTATAGGAAAACTAAACTATCAATTTAAATAAAAATTTATTGTCAACTACAGACGTTGCATCCATCGATTCCGCCATGTTTCTCATTGACACACCCCCAGCTCGGAAACTCGGGGCTTAAAGAAAATTTCGAGTTTCCCATTCGTAATAATGACAAATTAATTTGTGGTGGCGTTCATGTGCGTTCCACTCGTAAATACGATCTATCCGACATGACTTGAATGCACCATAAGATACTGGGTTTGTGCCTGGAGCCAGTAGTTGGTTGGCAGCCATTTAATTTTGCCCCCCCCCCCATGCAGCGTGAGTGCATCTCCATCCATGTGGGCCAGGCTGGAGTACAGATTGGCAATGCATGCTGGGAGTTGTATTGCCTAGAGCATGGCATCCAGCCTGATGGCAATATGCCGAGTGATAAGACCATTGGTGGAGGGGATGACTCCTTCAACACTTTCTTCAGTGAGACCGGCTCTGGGAAGCATGTGCCACGAGCTGTGTTTGTGGATCTGGAGCCTGCAGTCATTGGTGAGTGAGTGTGTGTGTGTGTGTATAAATATATATATATATATATCTATCAGCCATCATAAAACCAAGCTTTTGGCTTGTAGCAAATCAGTGTTTTATTATGCCTGAAATGTTGAAATTAACGTGTATGTTATCTCCACCATCCAGAGTTCAATTAGTTTCAATAATTTAAGTGTGAATAGCTGGTTTTATGCTTTAAAGAGCTGTATATCAAAAAGTGATGATATACTTGTATTTTATGTTTCAGATGAGGTGAGGACTGGAACCTACAGACAGCTGTTTCATCCAGAGCAGCTCATCTCTGGGAAAGAAGATGCAGCCAATAATTACGCCCGTGGCCATTACACTGTTGGCAAGGAGATTATTGATATGGTCCTGGAGCGTGTCCGCAAACTGGTATGAACTATGATTGAGCATCAGAGAAACACAAAGTAGGGATGCACTGTTAAGACCATAAAAGTATAAAATTTAACTGTTAATTTTAATTTGTGTTTTTAAAGATTAAGTGAGTGTTAGATTATGGTAAAGGTAATCTAATTTTGTAATAACTACTTTTGGCTGATAACTAATATGGTATCGATATATATTAAAAGGAGCGTCTTGAAAGAAATAGTTCACCCAGAAATAAAAATTCTGTCATTTACTCACGCTCGTGTTCTTTAACACAAGGAAGTGAAATGCATTGTGAAGGCGAGTAAGTGACCATTTTTATTTTGGGGTCAACTGTCCTTTTAAGTACAGTTTAGACCAATATACAGTAGGGCTGTGCGATTAATCGAAATCGTGATTTGCTAATCGCAAAGCCTGCGATGTGGACGCGATATTACTCTGTTCCAGAGCATATGCATGACTGCCAGCCTTGTTGCAGTCTTACTTGCCCTGGGCAAGAGTGAGCGCACCTCCGTTCTCCCCAATCAGCACTGCTCTAACCAAATGCGTAAACACCCACCATTAAAAAAAAAAAAATCAAAGGGATTATGGCGTCTACTGGGTCAGATCGATAGTTAGGCAAATTAAAACTAAAGAAAAACGTATGCAACTTAAGCTTCGAAATGACAGGCAACGAACAAAAAAGGTAATTTGCAAGAGCTGCGTCACAGCGCATATCAAGAGCTCCCTTATCGGTTCTGTTTTCAGTAGTGGAGAATAAATGAAACATTCTTAATGTTTTTGTTAGTACATGAACATTATCTTACAGAATCAGAAGCAGAATGAGCTTTATTGCCAGGTATGTTTACACATACGAGGAATTTGTTTTTGTGACAGAAGCTTCCACAGTGTAACAGAATGACAGTGACGGAACAAAAAAACACAGATAATAAAAATAAAAAAATGGAACAAGTAAATAAGGAATACAAATCGACAGTTGTATGTATAGGTATATAACAATAGACAGTTGTATGTACAGGTATATTATGTGCAAATTGAAATGTAGACTGAGTATGTGTGTTCGATAAATAAGTGTATGAGTGAATAAATAGTGTGTGTTCCACAGTTATTGTCAAGTGTTCATGAGATGGATTGCCTGAGGGAAGAAACTGTTCCTGTGTCTGGCCGTTCTGGTGCTCAGAGCTCTGTTGTGTCGACCAGATGGCAACAGTTCAAAGAGGGAGTGTGCTGGATGTGAGGGGTCCAGAGTGATTCTGCCAGCCCTTTTGCTCACTCTGGATGAGTACAGTTCTTGGAGAGAAGGGAGGGTTGTACCAATGATTTGCTCGGCAGTCCTGACTACCCTCTGTAGTCTTCGGAGGTCAGATTTGGTAGCTGAGCTGAATCAGACAGTTATAGAAGTGCAGAGGACAGATTCAATGATGGCGGAGTAGAACGGTTTCAGCAGCTCCTGTGACAGGCTGAACTTCCTCAGCTGGCGAAGGAAGTACAACCTCTGCTGGGCCTTTTTAACAATGGAGTCTATGTGAGTGTCCCACTTCAGGTCCTGAGAGATTGTGGTGCCCAGGAACCTGAATGACTCCACTGCAGTCACAGTGCTGTCCATGATGGTGAGTGGGGGGAGTGCAGGGGGGTTTCTCCTGAAGTCCACGGTCATCTCCAAAGTTTTGAGCGTGTTGAGCTCCAGGTTGTTGAGACTGCACCAGACCGCCAACTCTTTAACCTCCTGACTGTAAGCAGACTCGTCACCGTCCTGAATGAGGCCGATGAGTGTGGTGTCGTCTGCAAACTTCAGGAGCTTGACAGAGGGGTCTTT